>NC_073269.2:35982500-36125000 GCF_029289425.2 Pan paniscus
TTGTGCCTTTTTTATGTTGGCTATTAACAGCCACGTCTTTTCCTTTTTCTAAATAGCAAAACACCGAATTGCTCATAAACCGCATTCCAAACCAAAAACTTCAGATATTTTTGAAGCAGATATTGCAAATGATGTGAAATCCAAGGATTTGCTAGCTGATAAAGAACTGTGGGCTCGACTTGAAGAACTAGAGAGACAGGAAGAATTGCTGGGTGAACTTGATAGGTACTTGATGACAAATTATCTTTCCAAGATAATTTGTTTCTATACACATTTCCTCGTTAATCTTTTTCTTCATTAATAAAATAATATGTGTTCATTGAAGAAAATGCAGGGAAGCATAATATATTATCAATAATCCTTTCACCTCAAGATGAACATTAATTCTCTGGAATATTTTCTTATAGGATTGTGTGTTTGTGCATATTCCCATGCATGTACATGTACTTAAATACTTAAGATCAACATCTTCATTTTTTATTATGGCCTATTTTATATAATTAATTATACCAGATAGTTGACTTTTAATAATCATAGATTTAATATATATAATGTTAAATTTTAAATGAAGTATTTTTATGCCACACCCAGGATAGTGCTCTATCTTTGAATGTGTTGTGAAAAACAAAAATACACTTTGAATTTAAATTTGATACAGTAAAATGTTTATTCTTGCTTTCCTTTTATAAACTTTGGAGCAGGTAATTTGTAATCTGGTCAGATAGCTATATGTATGAGAAACTTTACGAAATTGCTGTTTGAAATACACATTAGCACACACTTAGAATTGTTAAAATGCTAAATGAAATCTGCTACTCGAGAAGTTCTATATTATTTTGCTTAAATGATGTACCATATGCAATAATTAGTTTCTGTGAAAAATAGGGCAGGAAGCATAAAAGTTTCTTTTTCCTACTGTTTCACCTATAAATTCTTAGGTCTTTTTGATTAACTGATACTATTCATTTTTTAAAACCAGTTTTGGATCTTGTGATTTTTCTTGGTCATGATTCTCTTTCTATTTTTTGTATGATGTTATTTCAGTTCTGTTGCATTTTCAATTTTGTTATTTTTGTAAGGTCCTCACATCTTTTATAGAATCAAGTATGATAAATGTTCACTCATGCGTATAGATATATTCGTGTGCATATGTATAAATCCTTTATTTTTAAAAATTACAATAATACATGCTCATTGTAAAATATTCTGAGTATAGGAGTAGAAAATAAGTGTGTATTATGTGGTTTCAATTTCTGATCTTTAGAGATAAATGTTCTCTGAATTTCTTACAACTTTATTATTATTGATACTATATTTATATTGCATATGGCCAATATCTTTCTTGCAAAGATAAAAAAATTATCTTCTATATTCTACTTATGTCTGAATAACCTCAATATATAGAAGCAGCATAGGAACTGTTTTTTGTTAATTTATTTCAAAACATTTTTTTGTTTTTGAACTTAGAATTCTAGTTTTAAAAATACCTTATTCAAGATCTTAGTATTTAGCCATGGAAACTAACTGGAAATTTAAATAATGTAAAATTCTAGTATGTTTGTTTGATCTTGTTAATTTTCTTCCTTACTAGTAAGCCTGATACTGTGATTGCAAATGGAGAAGATACGACATCTTCTGAAGAGGAAAAGGAAGATCGTAACACAAATGTGAATGCGATGCATCAAGTGACAGACTCTCATACTCCTTGTCATAAGGATGTTGCAAGTTCAGAACCATTCAGTGGTCAAGTGAATAGTCAGTTGAACTGTTCAGTGAATGGTTCCAGTTCTTACCACAGTGATGATGATGATGATGATGATGATGACGACGACGACGATGACGACAACATTGACGACGATGGTGGTGATAACGACCATGAGGCTTTAGGGGTTGGAGATAATTCTATACCAACAATATATTTTTCACATACTGTTGAGCCTAAGAGGGTTTGTATACTTTTAACTTTACTAATTTTGCATATAATTTGAACATTAAGCATTATGATATTTTTTAGAAGAGCAATATTAACAATCATTATCATTGTGGATAGTGCCAGACAGGAAAATCATCTTTTGCCTCTTGTTCTGACCAATTTAAGAAGAAAAAGGGAAAAAAAAATTTAGGTAGCTGGTATTGGTCCATTGTTCTCTGAAACAATGCGTTGTTTGGGGTCTGGAAGGGGATCAGATTTGAGTGGCAACTACTGTAACTTCACCTGTCCTTCATTCAGAGAGTTTTCTTAAGAATCCTGGAGTTAATTATATTGTGGACATTTTGGTGTGCTTAGGATGTTGAAAGTGACTGCATTAGTTAAATTTTTAATTATGCCAGGTTGTTTTCTATGGACATAAAATGAATACTTCATAGGCACAAAGGGAAAATGTAGGAGGAAGTAAAAATTAGTTTCTTTTCTGACAAAGTAAATATAAACATCTGTGGATAATCATGACTTAGAATTTTGGCATTTTAGAGCTGGGGGTGACTGGAGATTTTCTAATACAGAGTTTTAAAGCTTTTCTCTAGTATGAAAAGCCTTTTGTTCCCTCCATACTTACTGTAGAATCCCAGTATTTAAAATAGATCAAAGCAGCTTGGCTCTGATTGAAGGAAGGATAGGCTGCCTTAAGTCCATCTTTGCCCTCACTCTGCTCCATGTACTGCTCTAAGGGGACACTGGGAATTCGTCTAATTCGTCTTTCTCAGGGAAATTTAAGGCCTAGAAGACATAGATCTGGTTGGCAACAAAACAGGAACTCTTTCGCCTCTGAGTGCCCTTTCTACACAATATCCCGATTGCCTGTATCAGAGTTAAGGGTCTGTGGTATCATTCTTAAGTGTGTGTGATTATTATTTAGTGAAATATGTTTAAAACATATTTGATATTTCTTAGCTTCCTAAAGTTATTCCTGCTCCTATATGAAGTGAAATAATTGTTTGTGTTTTTATATTCTAATATGTCAGACTGAAGGGGTCTTCCCCTGATTCTTCGGGAAAAGTTGACTGAGATGATTAGCCAGAAAAAAAGGTCGCTTTTTAATCTTTTGCCAGGCTTTTACTTTTTTCCTGTTTTCATTTAGATAAAACAGAAAGAACAAATATTATTTGCAGGAACGTTACAGGTAATAGTGGTCATTATTGTGGAAAGTATGCTCTAAGTGCTGACTAGGGATAGAAAAATAACATGTTAACCCCATGTGAACCCTGAACAGGCTTGGTTTTTATTTTTTTACTCCTTCAATTTCTAAAAATTAGAGATGTTTTAAAAATTCTAAATAGGCATTATTTAATAGTACTTTTATGACTTAAAGGTTGTATTCTTACTGAATTTTTGTTTATACTCTTTCTTTTGAAATACATAATTCAAGCCAAACGCTTATATCAAAGGAATGGGGTGATGGGAAGTTTATAAGAAATCTAGCATTTAGTTCAAATGTATTTTGCTTTCTCTACAATAATAAAGACACTGAAGACTAGGATTTGTTAATAAAGAAGATTTTCTTTAGATGTCATAGATCTATGAGATAAGGACTTTTTAAAAAATTCCATCTGATAATGCACATCATTTCAGCATCAGAAAATTTCAGCTGCCTCTCTTACTATTATTTCTTTAGTTATAGAGTTTATTTGTTTTGGTTTCACTTTGATTTAATTTGTCAAAAGATTCTTAATTTCTTGCTCTGAAATTTTAGGTCCGAATAAATACTGGAAAGAATACCACTTTAAAATTCAGTGAAAAGAAAGAAGAAGCCAAACGTAAACGAAAGAACAGCACTGGCAGTGGCCACTCTGCCCAGGAGCTGCCGACCATCAGGACGCCTGCAGACATTTACAGGTGGGAGGCGCTCACAGCTGCAGGGCAGTCTGCTGGCCTTGCCTCTCTTTCTGCCACTGAACCTTTACTGGAGAAAGTTGACTGTAACACAGAAGACCCTCACTGAAAAGTGAAGTGTTCTGAGGAGTTAACTTAGGATCTGATAGGCTGACCGGCTGTAGCTTCCCAGTCCAGAGCAGTGGGAATGGAGGATTTTTTTTTTTTTTCACTTTCTCCTCTTCACCAGTGCTTTTGAAACATTTCCAAATGGTCTAGTCAGAAAATCTTGTATCTTCAGAAAGCATTTTTGTTTCCAGTGGGCTAGGTCCCTATGTTTCTACCACAGCCGTAACATGCTTGGCATGCAGTTTACCTTTTCAGAGTAGAAATTATACTGTTGCAGGTTTTTTTTTTCCTTTTTTTTGGAATTGTTTGTTGAGAAAACTATCACTTGAAAATACCTACTGTTTTTATGACCCTTATTTATAAATCAGTGAAAATTGCTAAATGTATACGTGGATCTAAAACTTTATGTAGAATTTTGGCAAACCATGCTATTGCCACCTAGGACATGCTTAAAAATAACATGCTGTGTTTTTGTTCTCACTCATAGGTGGGAATTGAACAATGAGAACACTTGGACATGGGGTGGGGAACACCACACACCGGGGTCTGTCATGGGGTGGGGGGAGGGGGGAAGGATAGCATTAGGAGATACACCTAATGTAAATGATGAGTTAATGGGTGCAGCACACCAGCATGGCACATGTATACATATGTAACAAACCTGCACGTTGTGCACATGTACCCTAGAACTTAAAGTATAATAAAATAAATAAATAACATGCTGTGTTTTATTATTAGGCCAGAGAAATATCTTTCAAAATAGTATGAAGATACCATTTGAGGCTATAAAATTATTGTGATTGTGACTATTTTAGACATAAGATTGTAATAAAAATTTTCAGATTAATTTCTAGAATAGATTCAAGGAAATTTTCAAAAAGTTGTTCTCAGTTTTATGAGTTACGTATAGTGAATGCATATGTGTTTTGAATATCACAGAGCCTTTGTTGATGTTGTGAATGGAGAATATGTCCCTCGCAAATCCATCCTGAAGTCTCGAAGTAGAGAGAATAGTGTGTGTAGCGACACCAGTGAAAGCAGTGCTGCTGAATTTGATGATAGGCGGGGAGTTTTGAGGAGTATCAGCTGCGAAGAAGCCACTTGCAGTGACACCAGTGAGAGCATTTTGGAAGAGGAACCACAAGAAAATCAAAAGAAACTTTTGCCCTTATCAGTAACACCTGAGGTGTGTGTGTGTATCTTTTAATTCTTTATTTCATATAGTATCTTTGACCAGTTTTAGCTATTTAATCTGAAAAGTCATAAGATTAAATTAATTCTAGGTTTTATACTTTCTTGGTACTAATTAATAAAAAATAGTCACAAACAGTACAAATATTGTGATATTCAAATAGTTTATTTTTTGATAAACACATTACCTGTCTTAACGTTCTATTTCAGCAAAATGGGAAATTTAAAAGGTCTTACTTGGCATTATGTATTACATTTGTAGCTAGGAAATTATTTCGCAGTTTATTTTAAATAAATTACCAGTAGGTCATTTTCTGATAGTGTAAGGAGCAGATTACATTATTCTCTTTTAAATACCTTGGCTAAGTTAAAGAAAAATAATGCATGCATAGCAGATAATTATCTAAAGTCTAATATTTTACCCTGTACCAGTGAAACTTAACTCTTGGGGGATTATGGAATTGTTTTATAATCTGATGAAAGCTGTAGACCCTGTCCATAGAAAAAATAGTGCGCACTCAATACACTTTCACCCACCACGCTTCTTACAGTTTTTGGTGGTGGTGCAGGGGAGGTTAGGAAATCCCCAAATAAGGATGTCTGTGAAATATAAGGCTATTGATTTCTTCATTCTTGTGTTTTGGTGCATATTTGAAGTTTTCAATTTAAAAAGTATTTAGGAAGATTGGGGAACCCATGCCTGGATCAAACCAGTGTACACATTTGTATATACAATAAGATACATGCATATGTATAACCTTATCTAAAAATTCCATTGCTTTTACTAAATGGTATTATACTCAGTGTATTAAATGGTAATTGGGGATGGAGATTGGTAGCATTTAGGGACAGTACATATGACTAGAATGTTTTCTTCCCCTCTTCTTAGTATAATGATCTTAGGTGACCTGGAAAGTATCTTACCTTATTTGATAGTCTTCCATACTGTTAGAAAACAGGTAATGGATGTTATCAGGTAATTGCTGATAAATGTTTGAAAATTAGTTTTTTGTAAGGACTTAGTGTATCATGGTACAGCTAGAGTGTGGAACCTATTTTTTATTTCACCCTTAGTAGCTTTGCATTTTGTATGGAAATGTTTAATAGTAGTTGCTATAAATTTTTTAACATCAAAGAAATAGTTCATGATTATGGTAAGTACTTTGGAAGATATCCTTTTCAGTATCTTTTTAAATGCTAAAATACCTCTTTTTCAAAGGCATTTTAAATAGAAGAAGGAGAAGAAGGCTCTATGCTCATCGTGATAAAGTGGAGTTTTTAGGAAAGTAAGCTTTAAGCTGCTTTTACCAGTTGAACTCCAAAAATAATGTAGGAGAGAGATGGCTTTCTTTGTTTTTGTTTCAGTGGTGGGACAAGGTAGAAGAAGGTGGCTTTTTAAATTATTTAGGTGTTACGTTGTTTTAACTAATTTTGAGCACTTGGTAGACAGAGGAAAACAAAATGTACATTAAAGTTCACCTGTCAAATTTTCATTTGTAGAGGGAAGGATGGAGGTTCTAAATACCAGCAATCTTAAAAAAAAAAAAAATTAACTCCTTGAGTCTTACCTATTTTTGTATAAAACGACATGTACAGATATTTCCAGCAATTTATGCACATTCTTTAATTCTGTTCCAGTTGAACATATAGTTGACCAGATTAAATGCAGCAAACATCCAGGTGAAATTGAGTCATTTCTTTTTTTGTGGAACTTCTGATTTCTGTCATTGAGTTAATTATATTAAAATTTTGAAACCTGTACTTATTCCTACTAGTATCAGCACTTTTATTTTTCAACTTCCACTGATCTTTTAAAATTGAGGCAATATGCAGTAAAATATTTAAATAATTGCATAAACACCACCAAAGAGATTATCAGTTAGAAATGTCAGTACTGGTGAAACTAAGCTATTGGCTAGCAGGCAGCAAGGCCATCATAGGATAGCTCATTCATCAACTGATGTACAAAAGTCAGAGTTTGACACCCTAATAGCATTTTTATTTTAATACATTATTTTTCACAGCATGGGCTGGACATGAATGGAATGTATGAAAGTTTGAAGACCTTTTATTTATCCATTTCTTTTTTTTCCCAGATAAAATTTACATTTTACATTTTGTTTTCTTGCATGTATACTGTAAAAATTACTTCTGTTTGGTGGTGAAATTAAAACTTAATGGTGTTGGTTTCTCTGAACAATTAGTATTTTGCTGTAGTAGTGTTGTCTAGCCAAAAATCTTGTGAATTTACTTTTAATGAAAAGAATTGCCAAATTAGTGAATGGGAAGATTTTGTGGGTGTCTTATTTGCATTTTATTACCATAACCTGACTTTTGTTTTCTAGGCTTTTTCTGGAACTGTTATAGAAAAAGAATTTGTATCACCTTCCTTAACACCACACCCAGCCATTGCTCATCCTGCACTACCCACTATTCCAGAACGAAAGGAAGTTCTGTTGGAAGCATCAGAAGAAACTGGAAAGAGGGTTTCAAAGTTTAAAGCTGCCAGATTGCAACAGAAAAACTAGGCCCTGTCTAGGAAATGGGAATTTACATCCTAAAACCTAGTTGTTCATTTGTTTAGAATATCTATAGCAAAATAGGTTACATGTAGTTTGAAATAAGGTATCCTGAGTTACTTTGGCAACAAGTTCTTTTACCCTTACCAGTGGTATTTGAAAAAAATCAAGGTAACTGTCTGAATACTTTAATATCAGCTTGTTTTGTTAATTCTCTGAATACTGTCAACACTCTTGTCTAAGTTTGCCTTTATGATGCAGTGGCAGCATTTTGAATTACTTTTCAAAGAATACTGTTCATATGCATTGTTTTTGTGTTTCAAACTAAATACAGGCAGTTTTGTGCCAGCTGTGATATTGTGCATACCATATGGACCATTTTAAAGAAAAATTTAAAATTTCAAATAGATTCAACAATTACATTACTTGCTTTCACATTTTAAAGGCACTTTAAAAAAATCTACTTCTCTTGTAGGTTTTGCGGCTAGTTGGCTATTCAAGAAACCTCGCCCCTCTGAATGTCATACTGTAATCTTTAAGGAAGAAAGCTACATGAATTAATTGTACTCTATGGGAAAATTTCTTTGGAAAGATATTTTGTAAAACTTTTTTTTCCAAGTAAAAACTTTATGAAACTTGGTCTCAAAAATGTTGTGAACTTTATGATTCAAAATTGAGTACAGATACGTCCTTGATTCATATGTATGCTACATGTATCACACAACAGATCTGGAATTCTTTCAGTTCCTCAGATACTTCTCCCTTAGTTTTTGCAGTTTCACTGGGATTATGTTTTGGGAAACAAGGAAAGGTCTAGATGCTTAAACATTTTAAATAAAAATTCCTTACAGTTTCATCTTCCCAACATTTTCATTCTTTAAGGCTACTTTCCTACTAACTGAAATAACACATTTACTTTTACCACAATTCCTCAAAATAAAGAAATTTATTCTAACATTGAAAATAACATTACAAGTTAATCATTAGCTTGATGCATGCTAAAATGTAGCTTTTAAAAAGCATTCTGCATTAGTACTAAAATAAGCCATCAATGCCAGTCCACCCTCTATTCATGGCTAAATATTTAAAGGTTATTTATAGCTTCTTTAATGAATTCTTCTTAAACAAAGTGAAATTATGTCCTAGAAAAGTAGAAGCTATTCGTAACTAGAGCAGTGCAACTTTAAAGTTTTATGAATATGTATTTTAATGACAAGGGGGCGAGCTTGCATCCCCACTAGTTAATGGATAATTCAAACCGAGGACTGATTTTGAAAGATCACCTAAAAATGTAGATTTGTTGTTTAGTAAATTTAGGTCAACTATGCATATATTTTGTAGTTAAATCTTTCAGTCCATGCCCCGACCTTCACCAAAACCAAAGCAGAAATTACACACACAAAGATGCTCCCGTTAGGAATTGCTATTCACATGAGGCTTTCTGTGCTAGATTTTTTTCTCAGAAACAAACTTTACTGTAGGACTATTGTGGTGTTCTTAACAGATTTGTAATTTCAAGATGCGTGTCATTAAATAATTTTTCATGTTCACAAACTTGATTTTGAGCCTGTCTATGTTACATCTTTCAGATAGGTTTTCCCTCATAGAACAAGATGGTAGTAGAAGCAGATAAAGTGTTTGATAACACATTTTTGCGTGTTCTGCTCTGGAGACCATGAAATAGTGTTGCCCCATTTCATAGCTTCAGTCTTATAACAGAGTATTAAATTGTAATTTAAAATTATAGCTTTTTTATATTAAAGTTTGGGACAAAATGAAGCTGGTCTTACCTGTTCTGTTTTAAACCATTATAAAACAGAACAGCAGACCAAGAGATTCTCTTTTAAACTTTCTATTTTGAAATATAACTTTAGTCTTTCAGAAAATTGCACTGAATAGTACCAAGAGTTCCCATATACCCTCATTTCATTCAGCCTCCCTCAATATTGTAATATAGAACCGTAATATAATTATCCAAATCAGGAAATTTATGTTGGTGCAATAGCGTTAGACCTAAATTACAGATCTTACTTGAATTTCACCAACTTTTCCACCAAATTTTCCATTAGAAAAAGAACTAGTGTTCTTCTGTTCCCCACATCTTGTCTATGACCCTATCTTGCATTTATTTGTTACTTACTGCTCCTTAGTCTTTCCTCCAATCTCAGACAGTTCCTCAGTTTGTCTTTCATAAGTTTGATACTTTTGAAGAGTACTGGTGGGATATTTTGAGGACGTTCCTCAGTTTGGATTTGTTTGATATACTCAGATGCCTTGAGGTTTTGCAATTTTGAAGAGAATACCACAGAAAATGCATCATATCAAGAGGTGCATTCTAGTGTGTCATTTCAAGTTCCTTATTTTGGTGTATCAGTCTTAATCACTTGGTTAAGGTGGTGTCTGCCAGGTATCTCCACTGCAAAATTACTGTTTCCCTTTGTAGTTAATATCTTGGGAGAGATACATGAGACATGAAAATTCTTTTCTCCTCCAACTTATGCTAAGTTTTGCATTCATTAGTGGATCTTGTCTGTAACAATTACCACTGTGGTGTTTGCCTAAAGGTGATTTTCTGTTTTGCTCTTTTGCACATTTATTTCTTGAAATTCTTTTATAATAACAAGCTTTGCCTCCATACCTCTCTCTCCAAGTTTATTTGATTATTTAAATCTGTGGACACCTGGATATTTTATTGTATGGGTTAAAATTCATTACTTACTATCATTGTTTTGTTGCTCAAATTCTTCTGCATTTGCCCATTAGGAACTCCTTCGAGTTAACTCCTAAGTTCTTTAACAAGTTCCCATATTTTTTTGAACACTTTCTTACTGGCACCACAAAATACTACAGGACCATCTATTTTTCCTCTCCCAGCCCTGGAAACAACGACTTCAAGGAACCCTGGTTCCTTTAATTGGAAAATGGTATTTAGAAACCAACATTTGTTCATCTAAGTATACTAATTGCCAATAGGGTGTCATTGCCTCTTGGGCCTTTCAGGAGATACAGCTAGGAAATATATGTATGTGTATTAATGAATATACATTTATGTGTCTGCTTATTAAAAACTCATGAGTTTTGTACTGATACTTCTGATTCTAATTTAACACCACAGGATTAATTTCTGGTTTTCCTTATTTGTTATTTTTTCCAACATGGGTAACCTGCCTCTTGTCTGCAGTGTATTTACTTACTGTTTTTTTTTTGTTGTTTCAGTGTAATATACATGTAGTTTCAGAAGAGCTAATTCATACCCTAGGAAAAACACATTAACTACATTGCACTGTTCTGCAATTCTTTTTGGGTTTTGCCTCATATATCAGTCAAGAAACAGTTTTTCAAAGTTACTGAGGTTCTTTTCTTTCCCACCCTCTCTGATCTGTGGACTGATTTGTACTCTTGGTCCATTTTTTACTATTTGAGTGTTCTCTCCACAGCCTGGTTGATTTTAATGGTTTATTTTTTCAGTATGTGAAACATGGTTTTCAGAGTGTGAGCTTTGTAAAAGGATATACATGGAGAAGTGTTGTTCGTACCTCATTCCTACCACCCCGTTCCCAGCTGCTTTCTCTCACTTTCCCACCTGCCCATAGTAAGTAAGCTCTAGTTTCTTGTTTAGCCTTTCTATGTCTCTTGTGCACAAATCCCCACCTACCTACTATAAAGAACCAATGTTTTTAGCTTCTGGTTTAACTTTTCTATATTCTATACTCATAGCAAATACATGTATATTTTCTTTTTCCTTTTTTTCTTTTTCTTTTTTCTTTTTTTTTGAGACAGGGTCACTTTTGCCCAGGCTCAAGTGCAGTGGTGCAATCTCGGCTCACTGCAACCTCTGCCTCCTGCGTTCAGGTGATTCTCATGCCTCAACCTCCTGAGCAGCTGGGACTACAGGTACGTGCCACCATGCGCAGGTAATTTTTTTGTGTGTGTGTGTGTTTTGGTAGAGACAGGGTTTTGCATCTTGGTCAGGTTGGTCTAGAACTCCTGACCTCAAGTGATCTACCTCCCTCAGCCTCCCAAAGTGCTGGAATTACAGGCGTGAGCCACTGTGCCCGGCCAATTTTCTTACATGCATTTATTTCTTACATGAAGAAAGACATTGTCCATTGCACTTTAATTTTTTCAGTTAATATTATGCCCTTGCAATCCCTCTGTATCAGTTTTTCTGCCTTCTTTTTTTTTTTTTTTTTTTTTAAGCAGCTATAGTACTCCGTTGTATAGATGGTACATAATTTGTTCAGCCACTTTCTTAGGTATGGGCGTTTAGGTTGTTTGTGATGTTTGGCAATTACATATAATGATGCAATGAATAACTTTATATACGTATTTTTGTATCATTAGAGGTATATCTTCAGAGTAGATTTCTAGGAGTAGGACTGTTGGGCCATATGAACACTTACTTTGATTTCTTTAAAACATAGTAAAATCTGTTTTGAAGTATATTTGTTTTGTTCCCTTATTGAGGACATAGTGGTTTTTTTTGTTTGTTTGTTTGAGACGGAGTCTCGCTCTGTTGCCCAGGCTGGAGCGCAGTGGCCCGATCTTGGCTCACTGCAAGCTCTGCCTCCTGGTTCACGCCATTCTCCTGCCTCAGCCTCCCGAGTAGCTGGCACTATAGGCACCTGCCACCACGCCCGGCTAATTTTTTGTATTTTTAGTAGAGACGGGGTTTCACTGTGTTAGCCAGGATGGTCTTGATCTCCTGACCTTGTGATCCGCCCGCCTCGGCCTCCCAAAGTGCTGGGTTTACAGGCGTGTGCCACCACGCCTGGCCCGAGGACATAGTTTTAACATATACGTATGTCTGCATATCATTGATGATTTTTTAGAATGATTCTGGGGCAGTATGGTATCTTAAAGGGGTTTCAGAATCATTAAAAACATTGTGTTACATAATGATTATGTTCATTTTACTAAAATGTGATTTTTAAAAAATTGGTCATGCATATTTAAGAGCTTTCCATTCATTGAAATAATTCCTAATTTGTGAAATGCAGGTGTCTATTTTACAGATTTGTCTCCATAAGAAACAGGTTTTCAAGGGTAAAACTGATCTTTATCTATCTGTTCTTTAGGTGGTGGCATGTAGGCTGTCAAGCAAAGGCCTATTAAGTGAATTCCTCAGTTAAAATAAATATGATTTATATATTTAATTGGTCAGTATTAAATTTTTACATTTTAAAATAATTTAAATTTCATTTTAGAAGAATATCATTTAGGATTAAAGAATGTTTTTGCAGTTCCCTTAACCAATAAGTCACAAAGAGTTAAATATTTTTTTTAGCACTTACTATGTGTCATGCATTTTTAGCACACTTGGTGTGGATTATCTCATTTAATTGCTCACAGCATCCCAGTGAGGTAGGCACTATTGTTTTATCCTTCACCCTCATCCTAAGACAGAGACTAACATTTTAAGCCACACAACTGTTATGTAGGTTACACTCAGGCAGCTTTGCTCCAGAACCAGCACTCGTAACACATTTTTTTGACTTTTTTTTTTTTTTTTAACATTGCCATCTAAACAAGACACTCAGCTAGTGAGGAAATATGTGATCTATATGATGTCTCCATAATTTCACCTACTCACAATGAGGCCACCTTTTAAAAAATCTGAATTTTTGAAGCCTGTTTTGTTTGTTAAACTTTCTACATAAGAAAATTAATGTTGACTTGGTGGAATAGGGTGGAGTTTTTCAATGATGTTATTTGGCCATATACACAAAAGGAATATGATAGGTGGAGAATAGTAAAATTAAGAAGTAATCAATGTAACAGTATTTCTCTGAAAAGCTGCTCATTTTTTTCTTTATGTGAATTTAGGCATTGTGTGCTTGTGAGTTTAAAATGAGTGTTTTCCTCATCAAGTGACCTCATAGTGACCGTTTTTATCCCTAATCATGTTTTTTCCTTTAGAGAGTAATAGAGCTAGATATTTTCCTAATATAACAGGTTCCATCTTTTGTGTGTGAGACAGCTTTCTGTTTTGTTTTTGTTTATATGCATACATGCACCTAATACAATTATGCTATTATTAGCGTAAACAGTTGTTTCAGTACCTTTAGTGATGTTTGGTTACATGGATGAATTGTGCAGTGATGAAGTTGGAGATTTTACTGCATCTGTTACCCGAGTAGTGTACGTTGTACCCAATATGTAGTTTTTTATCCCTCACCCCACACCCGGCCTCCCCCTTCTGAGTCTCCAGTGTCCATTATATTATTCTACTCTGTATGCCTTTTCGTACCCATAGCTTAGCTCCCACTTATAAGTTCCACCCCTGAGTTACTTCACTGGAGGATAATGGCCTCCAGTTCCATCCAAGTTGCTGCAAAAGACATCATTTCATTCACTTTTATGGCTGAGTAGTATGCCATGGTGTATATGTACCACATTTTCGTTATCCACTTATTGACTGACAGACACTTAGGTTGGTTCCATATCTTTGCAGCTGTGAATTGTGCTGCAATAAATGTGCAGTTGTCTTTTCGATACAGTGACTTCTTTTCCTTTGGGTAGATAGTAGTGGGATTGCTGGATCAAACGGTAGATCTACTTGTAGTTCTTTGAGAAATCTCCATAGTGTTTTCCACAGAGGTTGTACTAATTTACATTCCCACCAGCAGTGTATAAGTGTTCCCTTTTCATCACATCCATGCATTATCTATTGCTTTTTGACTTTTTAGTAATAACCATTGTAGCTGGGGTAAGGTGGTATCTCATTGTGGTTTTAATTTGCATTTCCCTAATGAATATTTTTTCATGTTTGGCCGTTTGTTTATCTTCTTTAGAGAAATGTCTGTCATTTGCCCACTTTTTAATGGGATTTTTTTTCTTGTTGATTTGTTTGAGTTCCTTGTAGATTCTGGATATTAGTCCTTTGTCAGATACATGGTTTGCAAATATTTTCTCCCGTTTTGTGGGTTGTCTGTTTACTCTGATGATTATTTCTTTGACTGTGCGGATGCTTCTTAATCTAATTAGGTTATTTTTTAAAATTTATTTTATTTTATTTTTTATTTTTTTTTGTGACGGAGTCTTGCTCTGTCACCTAGACTGGAGGGAGTAATCTCGGCTCACTGCAACCTCCACCTCCCAGGTTCACGTAATTCTCCTGCCTCAGCCTCCCAAGTAGCTGGGATTACAGGCGTGTGCAACCACACCTGGCTAATTTTTGTATTCTTAATAATAGAGATGGGGTTTCACCATGTTGGCCAGGCTGGTCTCAAACTCCTGATCTCACGTGATTTACAAAGTTGTAAAAAACCCTAGCTGAAATAAAATAAACTACAAGGGTGGCTTTAATACTTCCGAAGACACAATAGCACTCGCCTTGGCCTCCCAAAGTGCAGGGATTACAGGCATGAGCCACTGTGCCCAGCCCTAATTAGGTTCTATTTATTCATTTTTGTTTTTGTTGCATTTACTTTTGGGGTCTTAGTCATAAATTGTTTACCTAGGCCAATGTCTGGGAAAATTTTTCTAGGTTTTCTTCTAGAATTTTTATGGTTTCAGGATTTATATTTGTTTTTAATCCATCTTCAATTGATTTGTGTATATCGTGAGAGATGAGGATCCAGTTTCATTCTTCTACATGTGGCTATCCAGTTTTCCCAGCACCATTTATTGCATTTATTGACTAGGGTGTCCTTTTCCCCAGTTGATGTTTTTGTATGCTTTGTTGAAGATCAGCTGGTTCTAAGTATTTGACTTTATTCCTGGGTTCTCTATTCTGTTCCATTGTTTTATGTATCTATTTTTATACCAGTGCCATGCTGTTTTGGTTACTATAGCCTTGTATTATAATTTGAAGGCAGGTAATGTGAGGCCTCCAGATTTATTATTTTTGCTTAGGATTACTTTGGTTATTTGGGCTCTTTTTTGGTTCCTTATGAACTTCAGAATTTTTTTCTAATTTTGTGAAAAATATTGTTAGTATTTTGATAGGAATTGTATTACGTCTGTGAATTGCTTTGAGCAGTATGATATTGATTCTTCCAATCTGTGAGTATGGGATATATTTCCATTTGTGTCATCTGTGACGATTTCTTTCAGCAGTGTTTAGTAGCCCACCTTGTTGTGATCTTTCACCTCCTTGGTTAAGTATATTCCTAAGTATTTTATTTTATTCTTGTTTTCAGCAGTTGTAAAAGGGATTGGATTTTTGATTTGATTCACAGCTTGGATGTTGGTGTACAGCATTGCTACTGATTTGTGTAGATATATTATGTAACCTGAGACTTTACTGAATTTATTTATCAAATTTAGGAGTGTTTTGGAGGAGTCTTTAGGGTCTTCTAGGTGTAAGATTGTATCAATGGCGAACAGAGATAATTTGACTTCCTCTTTTCCAATTTGGATACCCTTTATTTCTTTCTCTTGCCTGATTGCTCTGGCTAGGACTTCCTGAAAACAGTTTTTAACCTACTCTGACAGTGTCTTAAAACTGTCAAGTATAGTCTGTATTTTATTGTAATTACTCTTACTGGGAGGACTTTACTAATTTGCTTTGGGCATTTTATTTACCCTGCTTGTTGATTGCCTTTCCTTTTTTTTTTTTTTTTTTTTAACTATTGCTCAGACTTAAGTACTTCCCTCTTCCTCTACTGATGGGGAAGTTACATATTTGCTATATTTTAATGTTTTGGCACTTGAAAAGTATGTACTATTATAACTTTATTGTAGCGTTTATAGTACTTGGTTTCATTTGTATCTAACAGCTTTATTGAGGTATAATTTACATGCTGTAACATCCACTTTACAGTATGCACTTTGGGGTTTTTTAGTAGATTTTGAGTTGTGCCATGTTGACCACAACTCAGTTGTAGAACATTTCCATTGTTTTAAAAACATCCCTTTTGCCTATTTACAGTAAATTCCTGTTCCTATCCCCAACCCCGGGACACCTTAACTAATATGCTTTCTCTATAGAGTTCTCTTTTCTGGACAATTAATAGAATCATACAGTATGTAGTGTTTTGCATTTACCTTTCGATATAAGGTTTTTGAGGTTCATCCATTTTTTAAAAATCATGCATCAGTAACTTGTTTTTTCTTATTGCTGCATGGTATTACATTGTATGGATATACCACATTTTGCTTATTCATTCACAAGTTGATAGACCCTGAATTGTTCAGGCTATAGTCAATAATGTTGCTATGAACATTCATATATCAGCCCTTGTGTGAATATGTGTTTTTATTTATTTAGGGTAAACACCTAGGAGTGGAATTGTTGGGTTGGATGGTGAATTCAGGTTTAACTTTTTAAGAAAGTGCACAGTTTTTCAAAGAGGCTGTATAATTTTATATTCCCATCAGCAATGTTTGAGATTTCCAGTTTCTCCACATCTTTGGCAGCACTGTTACTATTTTGTCTTTTTTATTATAGCCTTTATAGTGGCTGTGGAATATAATAATTGTATTAATTTACATTTCTGTAGTGACTAATGATGTTGAAGGTCTTTTCATGTGCTTTTAGTTCTATTTACATCTTCTTGGAAGTATCTATTCAAATCTTTGGCTCAGTCTTTAATTGGTTGTCTAACTGAGTTATAAGAAGTTCTTTTTAAAAATTTATTTATTTTAATTAGAGACAGGGTCTTGCTCTGTCACCCAGTAGGGTGCAGCGTCATGATCATGGCTCACTGCAGCCTTGACCTCCTGGGCTCAAGTGATCCTCCCACATCAGCCTCCTGAGAAGCTGGGATTACAGGCACGTGCCACCATGCCCAGCTAATTTTTAAATTTTTTTGCAGAGGCAGGGTCTCGCTGTGTTGCCCAGGCTGATCTAGAACTCCTAGCTTCAAGCAGTGCTCCTGCATAGACCTCCCAAAGTGCTGGGATTACAGGTGTGTTTAAGAGTTCTTTATATAGTCTAAATACAAGCCCTTTGTCAAATATATGAATTGCAAATATTTTCTCTAAGTCTGTGGCTTGTCTTTGATTTTTTAAATGTCTTTTGAAGCACAAAATCTTTAGTTTTAATGAAGTCCAATTGATATATATATAAATTATATATTATACCTCAATATATATTATACCTCCATAAAGCTGTTAGATACAAATGAAACCAAAGTACTATAGACACAAATGAAACCAAAGTACTATAAACACTACAATAAAGTGATCATAATAGTACATACTTTTTAAGTGCCAAAACATTTATATATATATATGTGTGTGTGTGTATATATATATATATGTATATATATAATTTGTGGTTAGTGTTTTTGGTATCTTATCTAAGAATTCTTTAATCCAGAATAATAAAACTTTTCTCCCATGTTTTCTTCTAGAAGTTTTATACTTCAGCTCTTAAGAGTTAGGGCTATGATCTGTTTTGTGTGTGGGGTGAGTCCAGGGTCTAAATCTGACTTTTTGCACGGATAATTTTAATACCATTTAATAGTTCTAGAGCTGTTGAAAAGACTGTCCTTTTTGCAGTGAATGCTTTAGCATCTTTTTTTGAAAATACTTGACTATAAACATAAGGTTGTTTGTGTACTGAGTGCTTGTCTGTCCTTATATCACTTCCAGTGGTCTTAATTACTGTGGCTTTACTTACAACAAACTTTCAAATATGGAACTGTTAAACCCTTCGATTTTGTTCTTTCTCAAAATTTTTTTGGGGTATTCTGAGCCCTTTCCATATCCACATAAATTTTAAGGTCAGCTTACCCACTTCTGCAAAAATGCCTTTTGGGATTTTTACAGGGATTGTGTTAAATCTGTAGATGAATTTGGGGAGAATTGCCATGCTTATATTGAGTCTGCGAATCTGTGAACATGGAATATTTATTTGTTTATATCTTGATTAGTTTCTCTCAATGTGTATAAAAGATTACTTTCAAAACATTGTTTTCAGTTTACAAATCTTTCGTTAAATTTATTCCTAAATTTTTAATTCTTTCAGGTGCAGTTGTAAATGGAGTTTTTTCCTTAATGTCATTTTTGAATTGTTCATTGATAGTATATGTATAATTAATTTTTGTATATTGGCTTTGTATCCTGCAACCTTCCTGAGCTCATTTATTAGTTCTTGTCAAGGGGGTGTGTGTGAGAGGGAGAGTGAGTGAGTGTATGTGTGTGATTGTATATTCTTTAATATTTGCTACATATAGGATTGTGTCATTTGTGAATAGAGAATCTTACTTCTTTCCAATCTTGATTCCTTGTCTTTTTCTTGCCTGATTATATTGGCTAGAGTCTCTAGTAAACCTTGAATAGAAGTGGGTGAGAACACCTATCCTTCCTTGTTCCCAATCTTAGGGAGAAGATATTCAACCTTTCATTAGTAGGTATGATGTTGGCTATAGGTTTTCTGTAGCTGCCTTTTATTAGATTGAGAAAAATTCCTTTTATTCCTAGGTTTGTTGGAGTTTTCTTTCATGAATGGAGTTGAATTTTTCAGATGCTTTTTATGCAGCCCTTGTTCCTTCTTTAGTATAATACATTAATTTTCTGATTAAATTTTCTGATTAAATTAATTTTCTGATTAAACCAATCCTGCATTCCTGGGATAAAGCCCATTTTTAATGTGCGTGATCCTTTTTATATGTTACTGAATTTGGTTTGCTGATGTTTTGTTGAGAATATGTGTGTATATATTCATGAGGGATATTGATCTGTCATGTTCTATTTTTGTGATGTCTTTGTTTGGTTTTTATATAAGGATAATATTGACCTCACAAAATCAGATGGGAAGTATACTCTTCTGGATGAATTTGTGAAGGACTAGTACTATTTCTTCTTTAAATGTTTGATAGAATTCATCAGTGAAACCATTGGGCCTGCAGTTTTCTTTGTGTGAAGATTTGTAATTGCTATTAAAGTTCTTATTTTAAGTCTATTTAAGTTTTATATTTCTTCTTGAGTCCATTTGATAATTTGACTCTTTGTAGGAATTTGTCCATTTCATGTAAATTATTGCATTTGTCATCATAAAGTTGTCCAAAGTAGTCCTTTATAATCCATTTAATTTCTTAAGTTGGCAGCAATTTCCTTTTTATTTTACTTTTTTTGTAGAGACAGGGTCTCACTACGTTGTCCAGGCTGGTTTCAAACTCCTAGGCTCAAGTGATCCTCCTGCCTTGGCCTCCCAAAGTGCTGGTATTGCATGTGTGAGGCACCGTGCCTGGCCTGTGATTTCCTTCTGATTTTGCTAATTTTTGTCCTATATTTTTTGTAATTCTAACTATAGGTCTGTCAGTTTTATTGACCTTTTCAGAGAAACCTTTTGATTTTGTTGATTTTCCTCTAGTTTTCTATTCCAGTGACTTCTACTTTAATCTTTATTATTTCCTTTCTTCTTCCTTGCTTAGGCTTAGTTTGGTCTTCCTTTTATAGTTTTTAAAGGTGTTAATCTATTGATTTGAGACTACTGTCTTCTAATGTAGGTGTTTAAAGATATAAATTGACCTCTAGGCACTAACCCTTAGCTGCATCCAGTGACATTTGATTTGTTTTAATTTTTCTGTAGTTAAAAATATTTTCTAATTTCTCTTGAGATGTCTTTTTTGACTCATGGGTTACTGTAATATGTATTGTTTAATTTCCAAATATTAGTGGGTTTCTCAAGTTTCTTTCTGTTCGTTCCTGCTTTAATTGTGTTGTGTCTGGAGAAAACATTTATTATGTCTTTAGTTTTTAAAAATTCATTAGGACTTTTTAAAAATGGGTAGCATATTTTTAAATGGGAGAACTGTGTGTGCTTCAAAAGAATACATATTCTGTTGTTTTATGGAGTGTTCTGTTGATGTCATGTCAGGGTCATTGATATTGTTGTCTTCTGTATTCTTGCTGATTTTTTGTCTACTTGTGCTATCCGTTATTGAGAGTGGGATACTGAGGCCTTACACTATTATTGTTAAATAGTCCTACCTTTCAAGTTTTGTTAGTTTTTGTTTCATGCATTTTTTTCTCTGTTGTTAGGTACATATATGTTTGTCATTGTCATATCTTCTGATTAATTGAAGGTTTTATTATTACAAAATGTCCCTTTTTTCTCTAGTAACATTTTAATTTTAAAGCCTATGTCCGTTTTGTCTGATATGAATATGATTATGACCACTCCACCTTGGTTACGGTTATGCTTATGTGGTATCTCTTTTTTCATCCTTTTTGTTGCAGCCCATTTATGATTTTGAATTTTAGCATTTGTATCTTGTGGGCAGCATGTGGTTGAATTTTGTTTTTAAAAAGTCTATTCTGCCAGCCTGTCTTTTTATTGAAATGTGTGTTAATTCATGTAATTGTTGATATGGCTCATTTACATATCAATAGCTCATGCCATTTTGTTAGTCATTTTTTATATGTCATGTCTTTTTTGTTCCTCTGTTCTTCCTTGGTTACCTTTTTTTGTGTATGTTAAATAAATCTTTTAGTATAAACTTTGAATTCCTTTACAAAAAGAAACTGTACTTTTTTTTTTTTTTTTTAAACCCACAAATTTATTTCTTACATTTGTGGAAACTGGGAAGTCAAGGTTAGCAGCTGATTTGGTTCCTGCCGAGGGCTCTCTTCCTGGGCTGCAGATGGCCTCCTGTGTCCTCACATAGTAGAAGAGAGCTTTACTCTTTTTTTGAGTTATTTTATAGTGGTTGCTCTAGAGTTTATAGGATGCATTGTAACATTATAACCTGCGTCAGAATAATAGTAACTTAATTCTAGCAGACTTTGCTTCAGCATAGCTCTAGTCTCTTTTTCCTTTGTCCTATTATTGTAATTTATTTTATAACAGTACAGGTTTATTATTTATAACTATATGGGTTCATTATTTTTCCATGCAATTATCTTTTAAGTAAGAGAAGAAAACTTAGAGTATTTTTTCTACTTTTTACATTTGCCTACATAATTACTTTTACTGGTACTTTAATTTTTTATGTGGATTCAAGTTACCATCTGGTGGTGTTTCCTTTCAGCCTGAAGTACTTGCTTTAGCATATCTTGTAAAAAAAATTTTGGTGGCAACAAATTCTCTTTGTCTATCTGGGAAGATCTTTATTTTTGTCTTCTTTTTTGAAGGATAGTTTTACTGGATTTAGAATTCTTGTTTGACAGTAGAGTATGTTGTACCACTTAATTCTGGCCTTCATTGTTTCTTTTGAGAAGTCAGCTGCTAATTTTACTGGGGTTCCCCTGTGCATGATAAGTCCATTTTTCTCTTGCTGCTTTCAAGATTTTGATGTGTATCGGTGTGGATATTTTAATGTTTATTCTACTTGGATTTTATTGAGATGCTTGGATATACAGATTTATACTTCTTACTAAATTTGGAATGTTTTCAGACATTAAAAACTTCTATGACTCTTCAAAAGATGTCAAAACTTGTATGGCCCTCACTATTCTTTTCTTCTGGGATTCCCATTATGCATATGTTGGTATTGATTGTAACCCACAGGTTTCCTACTTGGTTCATTTTTCATTCTCACTTCTGTTCTTCAGATTGTGTAATTTGTATTGATTTATCTTTGAGTTCACTGATTCTTCCTTCTGCATTCAAGTTTGCTGTTGTCCCTCTAATGAAGCTTTCACTTTAGTTACTTTTCAACTCCAGAATTTCCATTTTTTTAAAAATGTTGATCTCTTTATTAAGTGTTCTCTGATTAGTCGTTGTTTTCATGCTTTGATTAAACACGGTTTTCTTTTGTTCTTTGAAGATGTATTTTTATTGGCTGCTTTGAAGTCTGTCTGTTAAGTCCAACATTTGGGAACCCTTGGAAATAGCTTCTGTTTATACTGAGTATTTTTTTTTTATACTAGATAAGCCATACTTTCCTGTTTAAAACTGGACATTTTAAATAATACATTGTAACAGCATTTATTTCTGATACTCTCCTGCCAGGGGTTATTGTCCCTTTTTTTGTTTGTTTTATGACTTGGCCAAGATTAATAATGAGTTTTTCTCTACAGCGTGTGGCCTCTGATGTCTCTCCTCAGTTATGTTTGACTACTTATGGGTCACCTTGGATCAATATATCTTAGTGATCAGCTGGTGACTGGTCAGAGATTGTACTTAGGCATCTTGTTTTGGTAAGACTTTCATCCTTTGTCAAAGTCTCTGTTTTGTTTGAGGAACACACTGAAAATTTATGCAGTTTACGAGTCTTCCCTGGGGATATGTATATAGTTAGAGCCTTCTCTGGTCTCTCAGCATGTTCATATGCCCATTACCTTTCAAAATGTAAGCTTATCAAGGACTATGATTGTCTCACTTCCTGATTGTTTCTGTTAAATCTCCAGGCAGAAAATTTTTTTCTTCTGATCTCTTGGTTGGCCCAGCTATAGTATTTCAGCTTCAGGTCATCTATGAGGTATGTGGACCTCTCCTATGTTTGGCACTGAAATTGCTATATTTGACAAAGCCCCTGGGCATTGGGTTTTTCCACATTGTTTCAGATTGAGTCAGCTCCCTACAGTATAAATGCTTCTGGTTTTACAAGCTGTCCCACCCTGTTAGAACTATTGTCTGAAGGAGCTGGGGTGAGGGAGAGTGGTCACAATGCCACATACTGTCATCATTTTTACCCAACTTTCAGTAGTTTTCTTGAATAAACACTTCTCCATTTGTCCTATGTTTTGGTCAATACTCAGAGGTGAAAAGTAGTTGTTTTTGATAATTTTGTCTAATTTTTTTAAAAGTCTGTTTTTTAAGAGCAATTTTAGATTCACAGCAGTACTGAGCAGAAGGTACAGAGATTTTCCATATATCCCATGCTCCCACACCTGCATAGCCTCCCCTATCATCAACATCCCCACCAGAGTGATACATTTGTTACAATAGTTGAATATCCATTGCCACAGTAGTTGAATATCCATTGCCACATCATCACCCGAAGTTGATAGTTTGTATTAGAATTCACTCTTGGTGGACATTCTGTTGCTTTGGATAAATATATAAGAACACATATCCACCATTATAGTTGCTGAGTAGTCTCACTGCCCTAAAAATCCTCTGTGCTGTGCCTATTCATCCGTCCCTATGCCCCAATACCTGGTAATCACTGATTTTTAAAATTGTCTCCATAGTTTTGCTTTCTCTGGGATGTCATGTAGTCGGAATCACATAGTGTTTAGCTTTTTAAGATTGGCTTCTTTCTCCTTTGAGTTTCCATAATGTCTTTTCATGGTTTGATAGATCTGAAAATAATATTCCATTGTCGGGATGTACCGCAGTTCATCCATTCACCTACTGAAGGACATCTTGGTTGCTTTCAAGTTTTGGCAAGTACAAGTAAAACTGCTATAAACATCAGTGTGTGGCTTTTTGTGTGGACATACGTTTTCAGCTTCTTTGGGTAAATACCAAGTGGTATGATTGACAGATCATATGGTAAGACTATGTTTTGTAAGAAACTGCCAAACCGTCTTCCAATCTAGCTGTACTATTTTGCATTCCCACCAGCAATGAATGAAAGTTCCTATTGCTCCACATTCTAGCCAATATTTGGTGGTGTCACTGTTCTGGATTTTGGCTATTCTAATAGGTGTGTAGTGGTAACTCATTGTCATTTTAATTAGCATTTACCTGATAAAACATGATATGGATCATCTTTTCAGATGCTTATTTGCCATCTGTGTGTCTTCTGGTGAGGTGTCTGTTAAGGACTTTGGCCCCTTTTTTAGTCAGGTTGTTTTCTTATTGTGTTCAATTTAATACTTATTTGTGTATTTCAGATAACAATCCTTTGTCAGAAATGCCTTTTGCAAATATTTTCTCCCAGTCTGTGGTTTGTCTTTATATTCTCTTGACAGTGTCTTTCACACAGCAGAAATTTTAATGAAGTCCAGCTTATCAGTTTATTCTTTCATGAATCATGCCTTTGCTGTCATATCTAAAAGGCCATTGCTAAATCCAAAGTCATCTGGATTTTTCTCCTATATTCTAGAGTTTTGTAGTTTTGCATTTTATATTTAGGTCTGTGACCAATTTTGAGTTAGTTTTTGTGAAGGGTGTATGGTCTGTGTCTAGATTTGTTTTGCATATGATGTCAGGTTGCTCTAGCACTATTTGTTGCAGACTCTCTGCTCCATTCCATTGCCGTTCCTCCTTTGCCAAAGATCAGTTGACTGTATTTATGTAGCTCTGTTTCTGAGCTGTCTGTTTCATTTCATTGACCTGTTTCTCTCTTATCAATACCATACTGTCTCGATTGCTGTAGCTTTGTAGTAAGTCTTGAAGTCTGAAAATGTCAGTTAACTTTGTTCTCCTCCCATATTGTGTTGGGTATTCTGGGTCTTTTACCTCTCCATGTAAACTTTAGAATCAGTTTATTGGTATCTACAAAATAATTTGCTGGGATTATGAATGGGATTGCATTGAATCTATAGATCAAGTTGGAAAGAACTGATATCTTGACAGTTGAATCTTCCTGTCCATGAACATGGAGTACCTCTCCATTGATTTAGTTCTTTGATTTCATTTGTCAGAGTTTTGTATATAAGTCTTGTACATAACTTATTAGACTTAAACCTAAGTATTTCATTTTGAGGGTGCTAATGTAGATGGTATTGTGTTTATAATTTCAAATTCCACTGGTTCACTGCTGGTGTATAGGGAAGTGATTGACCATTGTAACCTTGCTATAATCACTTATAAGTTTCAGGAGGTTTTCTTTTTTGGTTGATTCTTTCCAATTTTCTACAAAGATGACTGTCATCTATGTACAAAGACAGTTTGGCTTCCTCCTTCCAAATGTGTATACCTTTTATCTCTTTTTCTGTATTATCAAGGACTTGCAATATGAAGTTGAAAAGGAGTGGTGAGAGGGGATATCCTTGCCTTGTTCCTGATTAGCAGGAAGGCTTCAAGTTTCTCACCATTAAGTATGATGTTAGCGTGGGTTTTTGTAGATTTTTAAAAATTAAATTGAGGAACTTCACCCTATTCCTAGTTTACTGTGAGTTTTTATTATTAGCAGGTGTTGGATTTTGCCAAATGCTTTTTCTTCATCTATTGATGTGATCATGTGATTTTTTTCTTCTTTACCTTGTTGATGTGATAGATTACATTGATTTTCAAATGTTGAACCACCCTTGCATACCTAGAATAAATCTCACTTGGTCATGGTGTATAATATAATCCTTTGCATACATTTTTGGATTCAGTTTAATAATATTTTCTTGAGTTTTGCATCTGTGTTTATTAGCAATATTTGTCTGTAGTTTCTTGTAATGTCTTTGCCTGATTTTCATATGGTAATGCTGAACTCATAGAAGTAGGGAGTACTCCCCGTGCTTCTATCATCTGAAAGAGATAGGAGAGAATTGCTGTATTTTTTTTTTCCTTAAATGTTTCATAGAATTCATAAGTGTATCAGTCTGGGCCTGAGCTTTGTGTTTTGGAAAGTTATTAATTATTTAATAGAGATAGTCTTATTCCGATTGTCTGTTTCTTCTCGTGTGAGTTTTGGTAGATTGTGCTCTTCAAGGAATTGGTCCATTTTTTCTAGGAGTACCAAATTTGTGTGCATAGACGTGTTCATAGTATTTCTTGGTTATCCTTTTAATCTCCCTGGGATCTGTAATGACATTCTCTTTTTTTATTTCTGAAATCAGCAATTTGTGTCCTCTCTCTTTTTTCTTAGTTAGCTTGTCTTACTGATTTTATTTATCTAAGAACCAGCTTTTGGTTTGGTTGATTTTCTCTACTGATTTTATGTTTTCAATTTCATTGATTTCTGCTTTAAATTTTTATTCTTTTCTTCTCCTTACTTTGGAATTAATTTCCTCTCCTTTTTCTATTCTTATAAGGTGAAGGCTTAGATGATTAATTTTAGATCTCTCTTTTCTGATGTATGCATTCAGTGTTAAAAATTTTCCTTTAAGCACTGTTTTCACTGCATCCCACAAATTTTGATAAGTTGTATTTTTTATTTTTGTTCAAAATATTTTAAAATTTCTTTTGAGACTTTCTTTGATCCATGTGTTACTTAGAAGTGTGTTGTTTAATCTCCAAGTATTTGGGAGATTTTCCAGCTATATTTGTTATTGATTTCTAGTTTAATTCAATTGGGATGTGAGAGCAGACACTGTATAATTGCTATTTTAAATTTGTTAAGGTGTGTTTTATGACCCCAAATGTGATTTGTCTTGGTTAATATTCCATATTAGCTTGGAAAAAATTAATGTATTCTGCTGTTATTGAATGAAGTAGTCTGTAGATAACCATTATATCAAGTTAGTAAATGGTGTTAATGAGTTCAGCTGTGTCCTTAACTGATCTTTTGACTGCTGGATCTGCCCATTTCTGATAGATGGGTACTGAAGTTTCTAGGTATAATAGTGAATTCATCTGTTTCTCCTTCCAGTTCTGTCAGTTTTTTTCTTATGTAGTTTGATGCTCTGTTTTTAGATGCATACACATTAAGGATTGCTATGTCTTCTTGGAAAATTGACCCCTATGTAACTGTAGAATGCTCCTCTTTTTTCCTGATAACTTTCCTTAATCTGAAGTCTGCTCTATCTGAAGTGAATATAATGACTCTCACTTTCTTTTGATTAATGTTAGCATGGTATATCTTTCTCCATCCATTTACTTTCAATTTATATGTGTCTTCAAGGTTTTTGTAGACAGTGTATAGTTGGGTCTTATTTTTTGGTTCATTCTGACAATTTATTTGTCTTTTAATTGGTACTTTTAAACCATTGGCATTTAAAATGATTATTGATATCGTTGGATTGACATCTACCATATTTTTACTGTTTTTATATTTGTTGCCCTTGTTCTTTTTTCCTGTTTTTGTCTTCCACTCTTTTTCTGCTGTTTGGGTTTTTTCGTTTGTTTCTTTTCTCTTATCGATCCCTTGCCTGTTAAATACCCCTTTTGATTTTAATTGAGCATTTTTTATGATTCCGTTTTCTCTACTTAGCATATCAGTTATACTTTTTAAAAGCATCTTTTTAGTAGTTGCCCTGGAGTTCGGAACATCTACAGCTAATCCAAGTCCACTTTGAAATGATGATACTATACCATTTCATGGGTAATGCAAATGCCTTACAACAATCCTTATTCCTCCTCTCTGCTGTTCCTTGTATTGTTGCTGTTATTTATTTGACTGACACATCAGTATACATAAACATGTATATGTACATAGGTATACAAAATCAAATGCATTGTTGGTACTATTATTTGGAACAAATTGTTATCTGTTAAATAGGTAAGAATAAGAAACTAAGTTTCTGTTTTACGTTTACCTCTTCCTTATGCTCTTTATGAAGATCTGAATTTCTGAACTATATGATTTTCCTTCTATCTAAAGAACTCCTTTAACACTTCTGGAGTGCAGTGCCATGATCATGGCTCATGGCAGTCTGAATTCCTGGACTTCAGCGATCCTCCCACCTTGGCCTCCCAAAGTGCTGGGATTTCGGGTGTAAGCCACTGCACCTGGCCTCTCTCCTTTATTTTTGAAGGATATTTCTCAGGATATAGAATTCTAGGTTGATAGTTCTTTTCTCTTGGTGCTTTAAATATTTCACTCCACTCTTCTTACTTGCATGCTTTCTAAGAAGTTGGGTATAATTCTTTCTTTTGCTTCTCTATAGGTAATGTGTTTTTTTCCCTCTGGTTTCTTTCAGGATTTTTCTTTATGAATTCTTATAGTTTGAAAATGATGATGCCTAGGGGGAATGTTTATCCTGCTTAGTGTTCTCTGAGCTTCCTGGATCTGTATTTGGTGTCTTACAATAATTTTGGGGAAATTCTTAGTTGTTACTGTTTCTGATATTTCTTCGGTTCCTTTTTTTTTTCTTCTACTGATTTTCCCATTTTGCATATGCTACCCCCTTTGTAGATGTCTTGCAGTTCCTGGATATTCTGTTCTGGAGTTTGCAGCCTTTTTTTTTTTTTTCTCTCTGTTTCCTTTTCAGTTTGGAGGTTTCTGTTGAGATATCCTCAAGCTCAGAGATTCCTAGCTTTATTCAGTCTGCTAATGAGCCCATCAAAGCATTCTTCATTTCTCCTGCAGTGTTTTTGATCTCTAGCCTTTCTTTTTGGTACTTTTTAGAATTTCCATCTCTCTGCTTACATTGCCCACTTGTGTTTGCATCCATCTAGTTTATTCATTAGAGCCTTTAGTATATTAATCATAGCTGTTTTAAATTCCTGGTCTGATCATGTCAACATCCTTGCTATATCTGTCTTGTTCTGATGCTTGCTCTATCTCTCAAATGACCTTTTTTGCCTTTCAGTATGCCTGGTGATTTTTCGTTAACAGCTGGGCACATTCCTGAGTAAGAGGAACGGCTGTAAATAGGCCCTTAGTAATGTGGATTTCTTTAGAGTTCTATAGTCCTGTGATCAGGTCTTAGTCTTTGAGTGAGCCTGTGCCTCTAGACTGTGTACATCACATGTGCTTCTCATTTCCCCCATCAGCCTTACTGAAGACACGATGACTAGAGGGAGCTGGTGTTCGGTATTTCTCTTCTCCCACATGGAAGGCAGGAGCTGCCTGAGGTTATTTCCCTTCCCCTAGGTCAGTTTGGCCCTGATAAAACCCCAGCAGTTTATCTTCCGGTTAAATAGTTTCTCCTGCGGGCAAACCTTGTTAAGAAGAACAGAGTGTTTTGGCATGTTTTTAAATGGTTCCTTTCCCTTTCCCCCTGCTGCAAACACAGGGGGATAGTTCTCAGATACTTGCTTTGAGAACCTGGTAGAGCTCCTGGAGGTAAAACTCACAAAAGTATGTGTGCCGGGGAATGACTGAGTCCCCCTGGAATTTTCGACTCAAGACTTGTCCACACTGTGCAGTTAGTTAATTACAGTTCAGGTTTCCCTAGCCTGTCAGTTTTCCCTGGAGGCCTCTGTCTGAGGGTCTCGGCTCCAGTTACTTGTGCTTCTCTGCCTTTGCCTGCCGGTCACTCCAATTTCAGGGGCCATGATAGTTTGCCCTGTGGCTTCACTGTTCTTAACTAAGAATTGATTTTTCAGTTTGTTTAGCTGTTTACTTATTAGGATGTAGTGACAACGTCCAAGCTTGTATGCCAGGCCAGAAACTAATAGTCCAACTTTATCTTTGCTTTTTAGGGAAAGTATTTCCAAAGGTCCTCACTTTGTGATTCCTCTCAATTACCTTTGAAACTTTTTCTTTAAATGTTAAATTGTCTACCTGTGAATTTACCATGTTGAGTGCTCTTCATTATTTTCTGTACATTGAAGTTTCCACCTGGTTTTCTTTTCCTCCAGCCTGTAGAACTTGCTTTAATCACGTTTTAAATGGTCCTTCCCGTAATGTGAAGGGCGGGTGAGCAAGGCGCTCGGAGCCGTCGTGGGGAGGACCATGTTGCTTCCAAGCATCCTGCTCACCAGTACACCAGGGGTTGGAAAAACCACACTAGGCAAAGGACTTGTGTCAAAATCAGGACTGAAATACATTAATGTGGGTGATTTAGCTCAAGAAGTCTAATCATCGGATATCATGGAGTCTGGCAAGATGGCTTCTCCCGAGAGCATACCGAAAGATGCACAGATGATGGCACAAATCCTGAAGGATCTGGGAATTACAGAATATGAGCCAAGACTTATAAATCAGATGTTAGAGTTTGCCTTCCGTTATGTGACCACAATTCTAGATGATGCAAAAATTTATTCCAGCCGTGCTAAGAAAGCTACCGTTGATGCAGATGACGTGCGGTTGGCAATCCAGTTCCACGCTGACCAGTCTTTTACCTCTCTTCCCCCAAGAGATTTTTTTATTAGATATCGCAAGGCAAAGAAATCAAACCCCTTTTCCGTTAAGCCATATTCAGGTCCTAGATTGCCACCTGATAGATATTGCTTAACAGCTCCAAATTATAGGCTGAAATCTTTACAGAAAAAGGCATCAACTTCCACGGGAAGAGTAACAGTCCCGCAGTTAAGTGTTGGTTCAGTTGCTAGCAGACCAAGTACTCCCACACTAGGCACACCAACCCCACAGACCATGTCTGTTTCAACTAAAGTAGGGACTCTCGTGTCCCTCACAGGGCAAAGGTTTACAGTACAGATGCCTACTTCACAGTCTCCAGCTGTAAAATCTTCAATTCCTGCAACATCAGCAGTTCAGAATGTTCTGATTAATCCATCATTAATTGGGTCCAAAAGCTTATTACCACTAATATGGTGTTATCACAAAACACTGCCAATGAATCATCAAATGCATTGAAAAAGCGTGAAGAAGATGATGATTATGATAATTTGTAATTTAGCCTTGCTGCATGTAACATGTATACTTGGTCTTGAATTCATTGTACTGATACTAAACATGCATGCTAGATGTTTTCAAGTTGTATTTTAGAAAACTTTCATATTTAATGAGTAAATACAATTACCATACTTTTCAATTGAAATGAAGGTTTTTCATCAGCCTTAAAAGTGTAAGAAAAATCAAGTTGTCATTAATTTGAAAAAAAATAATGTTTTAAATGTTGGTGTGCTAGATCAAGTTCTTTCAACTTTTCTCTGAAATAATATTATTTTGCCTTTATATTTGAAAGATATTTTTGCTAGGTATAGAATCCCAAGTTGACAGGTTATTTTCCTCCCTCCCTCCCTCCCTCCCTTCTCCCCTCCCCTCCGCTCGCTCGCTCGCTCGCTCGCTTTCTTTCTTTTTCTTTCTTTTTCTTTCTTTTTCTTTCTTTCTTTCTTTCTGTCTCTCTCTCTCTTTCTTTCTTTTGAGACGAGGTCTCGCTCTGTCACTCAAGCTGGAATGCAACAGCACGGATCATAGCTCACTGCAACCCTTGGGCTCAAGCAGTCTTCCTGCCTCAGTCTCCTGAGTACCTGGGACTACAGACACATGTCACCAGGTCCAGCTAATTTTTAAATTTCACGTAGAGACGGGGTCTCACAATGTTGTCTAGGCTGGTCTTGAACACCTGGGCTCAAGTGTTCCATCCTCCTGCCTTGGCCTCGCAAAATGCTGGGATTATAGGCATGAGCCCCACCATGCATGACCTGGTTTTCTTCTCTAGCACTTTGAAGATGTTTTCCCTTGTCTTTTGCACTTCGTGGTGCTGTGTTATCTTTTATTAGTCTTATTTCAGTTCCACTGTAGGTAGTATGCATTTTCCTCTGGCAATCTAATTATGATATGCATAGGTATATTCTTTGTGTTTGGTCTTGTCAGGGCCTGTTGAGTATCTTGGATCTGCAGATTTAGAGTTTTCATCAAATGTGGAAATATTTTGGCCATATTTTTTCCAATTTTGCTTGGGCCCCAATCTCTTTTTCTCCTGTTTCTGGAACACCAATTACATTTATATTGTATAGTTTTTTTTTCTTTTGTGTTTTTTGAGAGCGAGTCTCGTTCTGTCACCCAGGCTGGAGTACAGTGGTGAGATCTTGGCTTACTGCAACCTCTGCCCCCAGGATTCTAGCGATTCTCCTGCCTCAGCCTCCCGAGTAGCTGGGATTACAGATGCCTGCCACCATGCCCGGCTAATTTTTTTGTACTTTTAGTAGAGATGGGGTTTTGCCATGTTCGCCAGGCTGGTCTCAAACTCTTGACCTCAGGTGATCCGCCTGCCTTGGCCTCCCAAAGTGCTGGGATTACAGGTGTGAGCCACCATCCCCAGCCTATTATATAGCTTTTATTGTTCCATAAGGTCACCGAGGCTTGGTTCATTTTCATGTAGTCCTTTTTCTTTCTGTGTTTAATTATGGTTAATTTTTATTGATATATCTTCATGTTCACTAAATTTTTATTTTTTATTTTTTGTAATGTCTGATTTACTCTTGCACACATCCAGTAAATTTTTTGTTTCAGATATTATATTTGAACATGCCTACAGGAATATACCTGTATACCTCTAGGATTTCCATTTTTTAAATAAAATTTTTAATTTCTCTTTATTATGTTAATGATTTTCTTTAAATTTTGAAGCATATTTATAATAGCTGTTTTAAAGTCCTCATCTGCTCATTCTATCATTTCTGTCATTTTTGGGTCTATTCCTACCTGGCTGTGGGTCACAATTTGGATCCTATTTTCATGTTTAGTAATTTTTAATTTGATGCCAGAATTTTTGTTAATCTTTTTATTTTGGAATAAACCTAGATTTACGGAAAAGTTTAAAGATAATGCAGAGAGTTCTCATATGTTCCTCACCCAATTTTAGTGTCCTCTAATGTGAACACACTACATTACCAAGGTACATGTGTCAGAACTAAGAAATTAGCACAAGGCAATACTATTTACTAAAGTATAGACTTTATTGAAATGTTACTAGTTTTTCTACCAATGTTCTTTTTCTTTTCCAGGATTCATTCCAAGATACCTATTGTATTTTGTGGTCATGTCTTCTTAGTCTCATCCTATCTGACAATTTCTCAATTTTTTCTTTTTCATGACCTTGTACTTTTGAAGAGTATTGGCCTGTGGGTGTTTTACAGAATATTCCTCAATTTGAGTTTGCCCAGTGTTTTCTTACAATTAGCCTGAGGTTGTGAGTTTTCAAGAGAATACCATAGATGTGAGGTGTCTTTCTCTGCACATAATATCACTGTGTTAATCTTGATTACTTTGTTGAGTTGGTACCTGTTTGGTTTCTCCACTATAAGACCAGTCTTATTTTGCTTGGATTCCTTCTCTCTGTGCTGTGGTCCAACAAACCTCTCAAGAGAAAGAGTGATTATAGGACTTACCTCATTTACTTAGGAATCTTAGTCTTATATTTCTTGGTCCTAGTGTCTGAAAACACTTGTTTTCAGTTTTCTAGCTGTTTATGGCAGAAGAGCAAATTCTGTAGCCCTGAATCCTTCAACACTAGAGTCAGAAGTCCTTGGCAGGACCTCTTCTTGAGTTCCTTGCTTGCAGTTTCTCAGTTAATTTCATAGCTTGTAGTTCCTCTGATCTTGACCCACATGAAGGCCAACTCACAGCTAGCATTCCCAAGGGAGACTTGATATGGTTTGGCTCTGTGTCCCCACCTAAATCTCATCTTGAATTGTACTCCCATAATTCCCACGTGTTGAGGGAGGGACCTGGTGGGAGATAATTTGAATCATGGGGACTGTTTCCCCCATACTGTTTTGTGGTAGTGTGTCTCATGAGATCTGATGGTTTTATCAGGGGTTTCCACTTTTGCTTCTTCCTCATTTTCTCTTGCCGCCACCATGTAAGAAGTGCCTTTTGGCCGGGTGCATTGGCTCACACCTGTAATCCCAGCACTTTGGGAGGCTGAGGTGGGCAGATCACAAGGTCAGGAGTTCAAGACCAGCCTGGCCAACATGGTGAAACCCTGTCTCTACGAAAAATATAAAAACTAGCTGGGCAGGGTGGTGCATTCCTGCAGTCCCAGCTACTCAGGAGGCTGAGGCAGGAGACTTGCTTGAACCAGGACCCAGGAGGTGGAGGTTGCAGTGAGCTGAGATCACACCACTGCATTCCAGCCTGTGCTACAGAGCAAGACTCTGTCTCAAAAAAAAAAAAGCCTTTCACCTCCTGCCATGATTCTGAGGTCTCCCCAGCCATGTGGAACTGTAAGTCAAATTAAACCTCTTTTTTCTTCCCAGTCTTGGGTATGTCATTATTAGCAGTGTAAAAATGGACTAATACAGTAAATTGGTACCAGTAGAGTGGAGTGTTGCTGAAAAGATACCCAAAAATGTGGAGGCAACTTTGGAACTGGGTAACAGGCAGAGTTTGGAGGGCTCAGAAGAAGACAGGAAAATGTGGGAAGGTTTGGAACTTCCTAGAGAATTGTTGAATGGCTTTGACAAAAATACTGATAAAGATGTGGACAATGAAATCCAGGCTGACGTGGTCTCAGATGGAGATGAAGAACTTGTTGGGAACTGGAGCAAAGGTGACTCTTGTTATGTTTTAGTGAAGAGTCTGGTGGCATTTTGCCCCTGCCCTAGAGATTTGTGGAACTTTGACTTCAGAGAGATGATTTAGCGTATCTGGCAGAAGAAGTTTCTAGGCAGAAAAGCATTCAAGAGGTGACTTGGCTGCCGTTAAAGGCATTCAGTTTTAAAAGGGAAGCAGAGCATAAAAGTTTGGAAAATTTGCAGCCTGACAATGCGATAGAAAAGAAAATCCCATTTTCTGAGGAGAAATTCGAGCCGACTGCAGATATTTGCATAAGTAACAAGGAGTTGAATGTTAATCCCCAAGACAATGGGGAAAATGTCTCCAGGTCATGTTAGAGAACTTTGTGGCAGCCTCTTCCATCACAGACCCGGAGGTCTAGGAGGAAAAATGGTTTTGTGGAGAGGGCCTAGAGTCCCCGTGCTATGTGCAGTCTAGGGACTTGGTGTCCTGTGTCCTAGCTGCTCCAGCTGTGGCTGAAAGGGGCCAACATAGTGCTTAGGCCGTGGCTTCAGAGAGTGCAAGCCCCAAAACTTGGAAGCTTCCATGTGGTGGTGAGCTTGCAGGTGCACAGAAGTCAAGAACTGGGGTTTTGGAACCTCTGCCTAGATTTCAGAAGATGTATGGAAATGCCTGGATGCCCAGGCAGAAGTTTGCTGCAGGGGTGGGGCTCTTATGCAATGCAGAAGGGAAATGTGGGATGGGAGCCCCCACAAAGAGTCCCTACTGGGGCACTGCCTAGTGGAGCTGGGAGAAGAGGGCCACCATCCTCCAGACCCCGGAATGGTAGATCCACCTACAGCCTGCACTGTGAGCCTGGAAAAGCTGCAGACACTCAATGCCAGCCTGTGAAAGCAGCCAGAAGGGAGGCTGTACCCTGCAAAGTCAGAGGGGTGGAGCTGCTCAAGACCATGGGAACCCACCTCTTGGCATCAGTGTGGCCTGGATGTGACACATGAAGTCAAAGGAGATCATTTTGAAACTTTAAAATTTGATTGCCCCACTAGATTTTGGACTTGCATGGGTCCTGTAACCCCTTTGTTTTGGCCAATTTCTTTCATTTGGAACAGCTGTATTTACCCAATACTTGTACCCCCGTTGTATCTAGGAAGTACCTAGCTTGCTTTTGATTTTATAGGCTCATAGGCAGAAGGGACTTGCCTTGGCTCAGATGAGACTTTGGACTGTGGATTTTGGGTTAATGCTGAAATGAGTTAAGACTTTGGTGGACTGTTGGGAAGGCATGGTTGGTTTTGAAATGTGAGGACTTGACATTTGGAGGGTCCAGGGGCAGAATGATATGGTTTGGCTCTGTGTCCCCACCTAAATCTCATCTTGAATTGTACTTCCATAATTCCCACATGTTGTGGGAGGGACCTGGTGGGATTGAATCATGGGGACTGTTTCCCCCAGACTGTTCTGGTGGTAGTGAGTGTAAGTCTCACGAGATCTGATGGTTTTATCAGGGGTTTCCACTTTTGCTTCTTCCTCATTTTCTCTTGCTGCTGCCATGTAAGAAGTGCCTTTTGCCTCCTACCATGATTCTGAGGCCATCCCAGCCATGTGGAACTGTAAGTCCAATTAAATCCCTCTCTTCCTAGTCTCAGGTATGTCTTTATCAGCAGCGTGACAACAGACTAATACAAGACTCCACCCTTACCTAGAGCTCAGGCAGATAGGAACAAGTTTCCTTGCTGTGGTTCGTGTTTTTGACAGTGGGAACATTTGTTCTAGTCCAGCCTTTCACTCTGGCATTCTGGCAGCCTTTCCAGGGTCTGGTCTTCATGTTATGATCTTAGTTCTGCCATGTTGTTCGAGCTCAAGGACTTGCCGCTTATTTCCTGGTGCTTTTAAAACATAAATTTCTTGGCTAGGTCCCAGGACAGCTCTAACTTGATGCCAGTGGTTTTAGCTTTTTCTTTTCCTTCATTTTTAGCCACTGGTGATTTCTGTTACTTTCATGCAAGTAAGGCTCTGTATTTGAGAAGATATTTATTACATTTTATCCAGCATTTATAGCAGGAGAGCTGGTGGAGTACACTGTCTGTAGTGTTCCTAAGCAATTCCTTGGTCTGCTGTTCTGCTTTATAATGGCTTGAAACAGAACACTTAAGGCCAGCTTCAGTTTGTCCCATTGAAACTTTCATATAAAAAAGAAAGCTGTAATTTTAAGTTACAATTTATTTTTATTTTTATTTTTTTGGAGACGAAGTCTCACTCTGTTGCCCATGCTGGAGTGTAATGGCGCGATCTTGGCTCACTGCCGACCTCTGCCTCCCGGGTTCAAGTGATTCTCCTGCCTCAGCCTCCCGAGTAGTAGCTGGGATTACAGGCATGCGCCATCATGCTTGGCTAAGTTTTGTATTTTTAGTAGAGACAGGGTTTCACCATGTTGGTCAGGCTGGTCTTGAACTCCTGACCTTAGGTGATCCACCCGCCTTGGCCTCCCAGAGTGCTGGGATTACAGGCATGAGCCACTGTGCCTGGCCTTAAGTTACAATTGAAAACTGTGTAAGGTACTGTGCTAAGAAGGCCTTCAAGTAACTGATCTTCATTGGGAAGGCAGGTTAAGTGTATAGGTCGAAGGAGAATACCAGAAGTGTTCCAGGAGCTGTACACTGAGAGTTCAAACTTGGGAGTCATAGTATCTTCTTTGAGGTAAGAAAACTGGCAACTGCTTCACGTCAGAGGAGGTACTCTAGGTAGGGTTAAGGATCAAGTGGATTTCTAGGATGGAAAAAATTTGAGTGTTGGGGACAGAGATGATGAAATTAAAACCTACACGGGTTTTATTTATGCTGTGTTCGAGTAATAAGAACTCAGAGCCTATTATCAGTAAAATGTATTTTTGGAGATTACAGATACTTTCTTGGGCTCCAAGATTTTCTTGGTAATGTCTATTTGGGATCTTGGAAGCTAAACTGAGGGTAAGAATGGACTGTCAGTGATGATTTGTTGGTGAATCGTATTTGCAAAGAGGGAATGGTTCAGTCTGATAAGAATTGCAATAAAGACAAAAATGTTGTGGCTTAGGGCAGACTTGGCTATTCTAAGATATAGAGCGGTGTCTAGGCTAGATCCACCTGTAGTCACAAAGATGTAAGTTTAATTTTTTTACAGTTACTGGAAATCTTTCAAGGAGCACTTGTTAGGAGCTAATTGAGGTGCAACCAAAGAGCAGCACTCAGAACCTCTTCAGAAAAGTGAAGTTTGCAAATACTTGCTTGAAACTTGAATGTGCTTAAGAGCACGGAGCCGAATGTGACCTGTGCAGGTTTTCCACACGGCCAGGACTCAGACCTGTGTGTGTCTTCTGTGCGGTTGTTGCACACTCCAAATCTGGTCTGTGTGGGTTCCTTAATAAAGTTGCTGTAGGAAAAGCCGTCCATGTTGGAACTATGCAAAAATCTCTGAGAATTGGAAAATTTTCTGGAAATCTATTGATTTTTTTTGAAAAGTAAGGAGGTCAGTTTCCAATAACGATGAAAGGGAAGAAAACCCAACCAATGAATCTATGATTACTACCACAGTGGGTGTTTAAAACAGAAATATTTTTGGAACATGACATTTTATGTTGCAATGGAATCAACTGATGAGGGCTTGGGATGGGGGATTCCCTGATGGTTAATATCAGATTGACTAGGGACATTCTTCCACGCCAGCCAATCTCAGGAACACGGGAAGACGTGAGGGCTCCACAGGGTTAAGTGTGGACTGCCCATGGAAGAGCTGAGGGTTTCCCTATAATTATTCTTCATACTCTTCATCTTGGTGATCATTAACTTGGCATCAGCACCCTTTGGGGGCTATTTGTCCATTTTCAGCGGTTTCCTCTTGAACTGTAAAGGCTCTCTCAACTTTGAAATGTACTGACCAGGCCACACTAGTAAGTTGTGGAGCCTGAATATATGGCAGCTGATGAATACAATGATGATGGTAGACATAGCCTTCCTTACGACGGGAGCCACGGAAACCATCAGTCAGTTGACACCTTTCTGGTAACCTGGGCGTGGTTCATTACCCAGGTGGCATTCTCTTGCTTTGGAAATTTAAAAAATGGCAGATTTCTGTGTCCTAATAGTGGCAAATGCAGCTGTTTTTGTTGTTCATTTTAGCAAACTAATGACTTCTGCAAAAAGACGAACCAAGATTAAAAGAAATCAGATGTGTGTATTTGGTATGCAATATTTTTGTATTACAAATAGCTACATTCTAACCCACATTAACCCCATGATATGTGAATTTTGCCAACTCCTGCTGTGTCTTTTAAATCAAATCCGGTAAATCACTATGAATGTTCTAATTTCTAAACAAACTAGTCTTCCAGTAGAGGTGCTTTAACACTGTACTGCAAATTAGACAACCTAAGATAAATGGACCATCTTTGTTAATTATGTAGTTTAATTGATCAAAACTACCAGATAGGATTTTTATAGTGATTTTGCTTAGTATCAAATTCTATACTATTAAATAGCTTGTGAGTCATATATTTGGGGTCATTAAGATATATGCTGTTATTTAGCGTCTGTTAACCTTATTGAGCACCTTCTTTTTGGTCTAGTTCATGTCACAATATGAAATTGCTTTTAATTGAGATGACCAACTTCCATTACATTGTTCAACCCCTGTACAAAGCACTTTTCATTTTTGCTCTATTGATCGAGCAGCAATTGACTTGAACTATATTCAGAACCTGGTGGGGGAAGATGGGAGAAGATTTCTTGAAATGTTCTTTTTGCTGGTGGTTTTTCTCTCTGCATACCCCGCTGTTTGCTTGTAACTAATTTTGCATTCCAGTAGGTAGCAGTGGTGAGCAGAGGCACAGACAGAAAGCTGCCAGTCAGCGATTACAAATTATTATTCATTTCTGTTATAGGTGGGGTGTGCAGTCAGTTACAGTAATAATTACCAGGACTAGAGGGTTTCCTAGGCAACCAATTTCCCCCCTCATTCATGCTGTTGCTGAGAGAGTGCCTGTAAAGCATGACATTGCTGTATTCTGAGGTTTGTTGCCCCCCTGCTGCTCCAGGTTTGAGGTTAGTTACAGCATCATAAGACGCTCTCAAGCATAGAGAACTCAGGCTGGGCTTAAAAAGCATGCCGGCAGCAGGGCCTCTCCACTGCTGCTTCACTTTTAAGGGACAGGGTTCCAAAAATGCAAATCCTGCATCTTGCTTGGTAACATTAGGAAGATCTCTTTAAGTTGCAGAACCTTTTATTTTCTATTATTTTGAAGATAGTGGATCATTTCATTTTTATAGTTTTATTATTTGATAAAAACGTGCAGAGACAGACCTAAAACTAGACTTCTCCTTAGGATTTGAGTCCAATAAATCAGTGGGGAACTGTCACAGCTAATCATGGTTGTGTTTGTTGTTTATTCAGTTTTATGAAAATGGCTCATGAAGAGAAAGGCAGCACTCTTCCTGCAGCAGCAGGATTAGTCCTTTATGTAGTAGGAAATTAATAGAAACCACATCTATTATCCGGGATCTATACATGAATCATATTATCCTATATTTGGGGGCTCTCCAATCTTTCATTTTAATGAACTTAACATCAAGTGCTTTGCAGTGATAAAAAAGTAGTATTTGTTTGTGTCTGCTGTGAAAAAAGATAGGGGTTCATGTTTCAGTCTTACGTGGAGATGTGAAATGTTTATCCATTTACAAGGCAGAAGTCACAAACCCAGACACAAGGCATCCGATCTCGTCTTCTGCTAGATGATTACAGACATGTTCAGTGCCTCACATTGGACCTGTGTATTTATCACCGCAAGTTCTCAGCAGGATGTAAGTTGTCTTCGTCAGTGTTCTTGGTGGGGACACCACCAGCGCTAGGCATGACCGATGAGTTCCTTGTCTGTGAACCATGACTGGGCTCTTGGACTTCTGGAGCTGCTTATACTTCCTGCAGGTGCCTGCTGTGTATTCAAGGGTGTGGTGGGGAACCTGCAGTCAAGTTCCAGGAGCAGCGAGGCTGCATGCAGGCTGGCTTGGTCCTGCAAGAGGCCACTGCTAACAACTCTATGCCTTTAGCCTTCCCTGGGTTTCTGGAGGAAAGCTGCCTTCTGCCCTGGACCCAGCTCCATCCTGCTCCGGAAGTGGCCCTAGGGTCCAGCTGTGCTGGGCAGTGAGACCTGCCAGTCACCATTTGTCCAAAACGTCTCACTGAGAATTGGCTTCCCACTTGAGAAAATCTTGAGGTCTAGGCCAGGCGCGGTGGCTCACGCTTGTAATCCCAGCACTTTGGGAGGCCGAGGTGTTTGGGTTACTTGAGGTCAGGAGTTCAAGACCAGCCTGGCCAATATGGTGAAACCCCGTCTCTACTAAAAATACAAAAATTTAGCCGGGTGTGGTGGCGGGTGCCTGTAATCCCAGCTACTAGGGAGGCTGAGGCAGGAGAATTGCTTGGGCCTGGGAGGCAGAGTTTGTAGTGAGCTGAGATCGGGCCACTGCACTCCAGCCTGGGTGACAGAGTGAGACTCTGTCTCAAAAAACAAAACAAAACAAAAAAAGGAAATCTTGAGGTCCAGTTTCTTGAAGACATCTCAAAGGTACTAAACATAAGTGCTCAGTCACCCTGTTAGATGTGGGCTTATGGAGTGATTCATAAAAATGAAATATGGACTATGTTTTTGATATAGATACTGTAAAATGTAATTGGCTACATGAATCCATCAGGCTGGGTTCATCTGTAGTTTAGGTTTACTTTAAATTGCTTAATAATCTTTTAAAAAGTATTTATAAGCCAGAACTATGAGACTAGCACCTGCCAGCCCAAACAGTTTTATCAGGGAATCCCAGTTTTTTTTTTTTTTTTCCCCCCTGAATCGTTTAACAGCCTAAGTAGTAGAGTGTCTCTTGAAACGTAGCAGTCTGCTATACTTCAGGTGGGGACTTCCACACAATTTAGCAAAGAAAATAATTTTTAAAAATGTTCCTATTGCATACTACTCTGTGGCATAAATTACTTAAATGCAGTGCTTAGCCAAACTAATGTTACAGATTAGATGATGAACTGATAACATCATATACAGTAAGTTAAAGACATGCAATGAAGTCGTCATTTACTTATGGACAACTACCCTTGCAAAACAAAGTCAGGAAAAGTGGGTGATGTTCAAATGAGGCCATTTGAACTCTAGCTTCAAAATAATCCCCTTTAATTTCATTCTCTGCATCTCTAAATTCTGGAGAAAGAAGGAATGTCTTCATCATCAGAAGGACCAGTCTCCTGTTTATAAAATGATAAAATAAAGAAAGTTGGGCAACTCCTCCATCATAAGCTTGCTCTTCTGGTTTTTTTTTTTTTTTTTTCCTTTAAATAATTGAACTGTTACAGGAAACATTGTTAAAATCTTAAGGTTAGGGCATTCTTTCATTTTTTTTTGTCTAAAGATTACTCTGCACCCTAGACAAAGGAAATATTTAAACTGTTAAATTTGAACAAAGATACAGTCTGCATATGACTTCTCTGAAGCCCTATAAAAATTCTTTAAAATTGCCTATTCACTCAAATTTACTGAGTGTAGCAAAAATGTCAAAGGCATAAAGTCAGAGAAGATTGAATAAAATAATGCAGAAAGACAGATTAGTCATGCACAGACCCACACAGCCTTTCAGAGCACACAATACCGCTCTTTATTACCGTTCTATCTTTACAAAGACTACGTTCAATACATAGAAGATGATACATGGCCAGCCATGTCATCTGCCTGTGATTCCAGAACTCATCTATCTGGGCCCTTTTCACAATGACATTGATGAGAGATCGCAGTGTTTTCAGAGCATTGTTTTATTTATCATATATAATGGCTGGTGAAAGAAATAGGAATTATGTCACCGATAGCACATAAAAGAGTTGCATAGAAGATTCTGTGACAAAGTTTAGTAAAACCCAGAACAAGGAAGCTCATGGAAATGTTCTTTTCTCTGTCTTCCCCCCCTGCTGTGTCTTCTCCCCCTCCGTTCAAGTCCCCCAAAGATTTGCACGCTGATAACTGTTGAAAAATATCAAGAAAATGTTTCATCAAGCCAAACGTCGGGGACCCTGATCCTTTGTTAAAAAAAAAAAAAACTCTTTGGCGATTACATTTTTGTTTAAATGTGGAGCACATTTTAATGACGGTAGAGTTGCCGGCCGTTATTTACGCATCTGCAAAGGGAAAGGAGACTATTTGTCAGTCACAGTTTTGTATCTTGCAAATTTAATAAAGAGCCGCCCTTAAGATAGAATTTCTTAGGCTGCCACAATTGACAAAAGCCAGCTAATGTTGAAATGTCAACAGCAAACCTCATCAGCAGGCCTCACTGCCGTGCAATCAAGACAGCGCCATAGCTCCATATAAACAAATGTATATAATGTGCCTGTGTTGGGGGTGGGGGTAGGGAAACTGGGGATCTCAGTGCTGTGGGGACGCACAGCACAGGCTTAAAACAGTCCCTTCGACAGCCTTTAAATGTTAAGGAATCAGTGGTGTGTATATTACTCAGAGAGTCTCAGGGAGCGTGGACTCAGATGTGACTGGCAGCTGCCTTACAAAAGGTTATCTTGCCTATGCTCCTTGGGAGGACTGTCAATCCCATGCCCATGGGGGAATTTCTCTTTCTTCCTTCCTTCCTTTTCTTTCCTCCTTTCTTTTTCCTTCCTCCCTCCCTCCCTTCCTTCCCTTCCTCCTCCTTTCTTCCTTCCTTCCCTTCCTCCTTCCCTCCTTCCCTCCCTCGATCCCTCCCTCCCTTACTTTCTTTCTTTTTTGGAGACAGAGTCTCCTTATGTTGTTCAGGCTGGAGCACAGTGGCACGATCACGGCTTACTGCAGCCTCAAACTCCCGGGCTCAAGTGATCCTCTGGCCTCAGACTCCTGAGTAGCTGGGACCACAGGTGCACGCCACCACATCAGGCTAACTTTTTTTTTTTTTTAATCTTTTGGTAGAAATGGGATCACACTGTGTTGCTGGCCTCAAACTCCTGGGCTTAACCAATTCTCCTGCCTCAGCCTCCCAAAGTGCTGGGATCATGGGGGAAATTTCTTTAACTTCCTGTGCTTTTGGTGGTGTCCAAGAGAAAGCTAAAGAACAATTTTGGGGAGTTTCATGTTTTGGAGCCATGAACCAGCCATTGCACTGAACTTGAAAGTTTTTCCTCAGAACCCTGATCTGGGTGTTCATCCACAGCCATCTCCTGCTTTGCTGAGCTGTTTCCTTGTTTGCAGAAATCAGCACAGAACCACGCAGAAGGCAGTGTGGCTGCGGTGCAATGCTGCATTTGGAAGTGAGTAAATGGAAGATGAGACGTGCCTGCCTTCACTGTGGGGGGAGGATGAGTTTCCCTTGTCCCTGAGGAAGATTGGCTTTGGTCCTGTGTTCTCCATGGAGAGATCTTGCCTTTTCCTATCCCATCACTATTTCCTTTATAGATGGTGGGCTGAAGACCCAGAAGACCTGCAAGTGAATGGAGGCTCGGATCCAAAAGCTACCCCGAGACCCCAGGGTCTTCACTCCTTTATGGCAGTGTGAGTGGGGCAGACAGGGAAGCTAAGGACTGCCTGCTTAGGTGGATGGATTCGAGGGATGGAGAGGCTCAGAACTGAGGCCCCTGTGTTTGTGCTGGCCACAGCTCTCCTTTCCTCCCAGCTCATTACAACCTCAGAAGGCCTGTCAGCCTCCTCCTCCTCCTTTCCTTCCCCCTCCTCCTTTTCTGTTTCCTCTTCCTCCTCTTTTTCTACTTCTCCTCTTTCTCCTTCTCCTGCTTCTTTTTCATTGTCTTCTTTCGGCTGCTGCTTGACCACCCAAGTCAACTAGGGCAGGACAGCCTCCGCCCAAGCTCCCAGGGACTCCAAAGCTGGCTGGTGCAACTCTCCCACCCTCCCTGTCCTGCATGGTGAGGAAGGCCCAGCACACTCGCTGTGCACAGCTCATTGGGTCCTGGAAGACAGAGGCAAGGGGGCAGACCCAGGGGAAACAAGGCGTTTTTGGAGAGAGCTGTGTGCCATTTATCGTCTGCAGCCAGGACACACGTTTTGCCTTGGCCATCTTCTTTGAGTCGCTAGGCAGTGCTCAGATGCCCCTAGATGGTCTTCCCTGCCTCAGAGAAGGCTCCTGCAGGCAGATGTCCAAATGTTTAGCAGAGAGGTGGGGTTGGTGAGAGGCAGCATCCTCATTTGTGGCTTTCCTGCCCCAAGAGGAACCACTGCTTCTTCAGCCTTGGATTCCTAACAATTCATTTAAGGGAGGAACACTTATTTATTCTAAAGGTTTACTGAGCCCCGATTATGCAGTAGACGCTGGGGACAGAATAATAAACAAGACAGGTTTGGTCACTATCTGCATGGAACCTAAGAGTCTACTGAGAAAATTAGCATAATGCAAAATGGGCCCAGAGGGTAATGGGGTGCGGCGGGGGAGTTGGGAAGTCCTCTGGAGGAGGCAACAGTTACCCTGACCTGAAGGAGGATAGGAGCGAGCTGTGAGGGGGAGACAGCGGGGACCAAGGCTCAAGGCAGGAACCCCTGGGGAGTGCTTGGTGAGGCTAGGGTTTAGAGCACAAGGCAGAGAGATAGCGGGACCGTGGGAGAACCTCTGGGGCCTTGCTGGCCAAGGGTGGGATTTATTCTCATGCAGTGGGAAGCCCCTGGCGGGTCCTGGGCAGGAAGAACTGGCTCGCATTAAAAGAAAATCACTAGGTCTGCCTTCTTCAGAATTGATTACAGGAGGCCTGGCATAGAAGCAGGGAGACCAGTTATTACAATCACTCGGTGAGAGGATGGTGGGGACAGTGGAGACAGAGGGAAAGCACACATGTCAAATACCATACGGATTCAGGACTGATGGGCACGGGGGAGCGGGGCAGGCGAGGACCATTGCTAAGCCCTGAGATGGAGGATCCTGGGGAGAGGCTGCAGGGACTCGGTGACACCTGGACACTCAGAAAAGAAAGGGCCCCACGAGACATTCCGCAGCCTCATCCCAACCTGAGGAGAGATCCACAGGGGACTCACACTCCTGTTTCTACCTCACAACTCACACCCAGGCCTGGCACGGTGGCATGCACCTGTCATCCCAGCGCTTCGGGAGGCTGAGGTGGGAGGGTCGCTTGAGCCCAGGAGTTTGAGACCAGCCTGGGCAACACAGCAATATCCCATTTCTACAAAAAATTTAAAAATTTATATCTATGAGTGTGTGTGTGAGTGTGTGTGTAAAACAAAAGATCCAAGCTCAACCCTGTTTTGTTTTGTTACTTTTTAAATTTTTTTTTTTTTTTTGAGATGGAGTCTCACTCTTTCACCCAAGCTGGAGTGCAATGGTATGATATCGACTCACTGCAACCCCTGCCTCCTGGGTTCAAGTGATTCTCTTGCCTCAGCCTCCCGAGTAGCTGCGATTACAGGGGCCAGCCATGACGCCCAGCTAACTTTTGTATTATTAGTAGAGACAGGGTTTCACCATGTTGGCCAGGCTGGTCCTGAACTCCTGTCCTCAGATGATCCACCTGCCTTGGCCTCCCAAAGTGCTGGGATTACAGGCGTGAACCACCGTGCTTGGCCTACTTTTTAAAAATTTTACAGCCCTGTTTTTGGCCCTGCCCCTTCGGAGCTCCCTGGCCTGCTTGGATCTGCTTCCTGGATGAAGTGGAGCCCAAGTGAGACGTTTCAGCCCGTGGAGTGGGTGTGCTGCATGGTGATACTCAACACATAGAGGACATTGATGAAACACGGCACCGTGGCCCCTCTACTGTGTTTGGGAGGCGGTGTGTGTCTGCAGAGTAGGTGGTCACTGGAGTCATGGAGGCCAGGGGTGGGCAGAGGATGGGGAGAGGGAAGCAGGTCCCTTTGGACTGAAGTGGTCAAAGGACTTCGCTGAGAGGGAGGAGGTGGTGGGCAGGCTGCGGAGGGCAGAGTGGCGGGCTATGAAGCGCGCAGCAGGGTCACACGAGTGACGCCCAGGGACAGGTGCAGAGGGGCTGGGCTGGCTGCTTCCGAGGAACAGGGAGTGCAGTGGCAGGAAACGCTCGTGGAAGTCACATAGGTCAGCCCACTGAGGCCACGGGAGGCGAAGCCCCACAGATGGCAGACAGCCCTACTCTAGAATCCAGGCCTCTGATCACTATATTTTTCAAAAATAAGTTGTATCAGAGATGGAGAGATGATGTTCCCGGTCTATTAGTTGCGATGTGACTTACAACAGTGAAAAATTAGGGACAATCCAAGTGTCTGACAGTAAGGAACTGGTTAAGAATAAATGATTATAAAAATATGTGACCATTAAGGTTTTTTAAGGACTTTAAAAATAACACTGGCTACTGCTCATGATTTATTTAATGTTTTGTGAAAACAGGATATGACTACCCTATTTTGTGAAAAAGACCCAAATGCAAAAATATGTAATTGTACCAGTATGTTTTAGAGTGGATCCTCCAGAGAAGCTGAACCAATAGGATGGAGATCTCTTTCTCTATTTATCTATCTAATTAAGTATGTATGTATTATGTATGTATGTATCTATCTATCTATCAAATCTACTATCTATGTAATCTCTATCATCTATCTAATCTACTATCTATGTTTATCTATCTATCTGTCTATCTATCTATCTAATCTATTCATCCATCTCGAGGTTGATTTTAAAGAATTAGCTCATGCAATTGGAACAGCTGGCAAGTTGAAATTTACAGGGCAAGCCGGCAGCCTGGAGACTCAGGGAGGAGTTGATGTTGCATTTCCAGTCCAAAGGTTGGCTGGAGGTGGAATTCCCTCTTCCTTAATTCTGTTAAGATCTCCAACAACTGGATGAGGCCCATCATATTATGGAGAGCAATCTGCTTTATTCAAAGTCTAGTGACTTCAGTGTTTGTCACTTCTAACAAATACCTTCAAGACAACATGTAGACTGATGTTTGACCAATAACTGCTACCGTGGCCTACCCTAGTTGACACATGCGATTATCCATTACTGATCAACCCCAGCTTCTACTTTTGCTTTTACTTTGGAGGAGAGGACTAGAAAGAAGACTGTCAGAATTCATTGATGGGATTCTCAGGTCACTTATTTACATTTCTGTCTACCTTCCCAACTATCTGATAAACATACTTTAAATAATTTTAGTATATAAAATATAAAATTACAATAATGAAAGTGTTCTCCTTGCCCATCTGAGGAAACTGTCCTTTCAATATCTGCAAAAGGGCCATCCTTGTTTGTATCAATTGCTCCTCTCCATACCCTAGCCATGGTATCGTTTCTTTTATTATCTCTCAAATTTACCTTTTAAAATTACAGAATCATATCATATGACAGGAAAGACGAAAAAAGCAAAAATCACCTGCACTCCCACCAAATGATCGGCATTGTAGTTTTATTGCCATTTCGTCTTAGATTCTTTTTCACAGTGTGTATATGTACAAAACACCATCCTACTTTTGGAAACTTTTTAAATATTCCATCGCATGACGGTACCATATGTTTACTCAGCCAATCTCCTATTGTTGGACACTAATGTTCTTTCCAGTTTTCTGTTATTAGAAACAATTTGGTCCTAAACAGCTTTGTATACAGCTCTTTGCACACATCTCTGGTTATTTTCCTCAGGATTCATTCCTAGAAGAATAATTGCTGGGCCAATTGTACTTTTGAAAAATTGGACCTGAGTACATAGAATGGCTTTATCACAATACTTGGTTCACATACAGTCTTCCTTGCTCTATGCATGGCCCATACACAGTGTAATTATTTAAATGATACTTTCTTTTTGTTTTTGAAACAGAGTCTTGCTCTGTCCCCCAAGCTGGAGTGCATTGGCACAATCATGGCTCACTGCAGCCTCGAACCCCTGGGTTCAATCGATCTTCCCCCCTCAGCCTCGCAAGTAGCTGGGATTACAGGTGTGTGCCACTACACCTGGCTAATTTTTGTTTTTTGGGATTTTTTGTTTTTGTTTTTTGTTTTGGTAGAAATGGTCTCAAACTCCTGTACTCTATCAGTCTGCCTGCTTCAGCCTCTCAAAGAGCTGGGATTACAGCCACCATGCCCGGCCTAAATGATACTTTTTTTTTTTTTTTTTGAGAAAGAGTCTTGGTCTGTTGCCCAGGCTGGAGTGCAATGGCGTGATCTCGGCTCACCGCAGCCTCCACCTCCTGGATTCACCCGATTCTCTTGCCACAGCCTCCACACAGCACCACCACACCGTCTAATTTTTGTATTTTTAGTAGAGATGGGGTTCCACCATGTTGGCCAGGCTGATCTCAAACTCCTGACCTCAGGTGATCTGCCTGCCTCGGCCTCGCAACGTGCTGGGATTACAGGCATGAACCACCGTGCCTGGCCCTAAACAATACTTTTAATAACATAAGCCGACCACCCAAAACACAAACTAAGAACTTGACGATAATCTATGGGTCCCCACCTTCTCTATGTCCCCACCTCTCTTACCCAAGGTAACCATCTTCTCAATTCTCTGTTCATTCTTTTGCTTTTCTTTTTACATATTTCTCTTGTTTCTACATTGTATTTCCCAAAGCATGTGTTTTCATTTAGTTGTTTTTAACTTTAAAAGGTACCATCTTGTATATAAATTTTGTGACTTACTTTTGGAATTAATATGATAATGCTGAGATTCTTTCATATTGTTACATCTCAACATTGTTCACTCAATGTAGTGTTCCACTGGGCGAAAATACAAGCTAGCTATCTTGTATCTTGTAGCTCCTGTTCAAGGGTGTTTGGGTGTTTCTAGGATCTTGATATCATGAACGGTGCTGGCACAGCATTCCTGCATGTCTCTCCTTTTGCACATGTGCAAGATTTCATCTTGGGTATATACACATAGGAGTGGAGTTGCTGTGAATATTCAACTTTAGGAGATAATTTCAAGCTGTTTTTCTAATGTGGTGAGCCTCTCCAACAATGCATAAGAAATTCTGTGGATCCATATCCTCTCCAACACTTAGTGTTATTAGACTATTAGTATTTATTAATCAAATAGGTACAAAGTAGTCTCTCATTATGGTCTTGATTGTATTTCCTTGATCACCATTGATGTTACTCTTCTTTTAATATGGCCATATTTATTTACTCTTCTGTGAAATGCCTATTTATGTCCCTTGCCTATTTTTTCATTGTATTGCTTATGTTCTTATTGATATGCAGTCCAACTTTTTTTTAGTTGGAGTCTTGCTCTGTCACCCAGGCTGGTGTGCAATGGCACAATCTCGGCTCACGCAACCTCTGCCTCAAGCGATTCTCCTGCCTCGGCCTCCCAAGTAGCTGGGACTACAGGCGTGTGCCACCACACCTGGCTAATTTTTGTATTTTTTAGTAGAAACGGGGTTTAACCATGTTGGCCAGGCTGGACTCGAACTCCTGACCTCAGGTGATCCACCTGCCTTGGCCTCCCAAAGTGCTGGGATTACAGACTGGGATTATAGGCATGAGCCACCACAGCCAGTCCCAGTGTATTTTTGATATTAATCCTTGTCAGTTGAATGTGTTGCAGATATCTTGTGACTTGTCTCTACTTTCTGAGTTGTCTTTTGATAAATATAAAGTTCTTAATTTTAATATAGTCAAATGTGTTAATCTTTTTCTTTATAGTCACTGATGTTTGTTTAAGGAAATCTATTCTTACCCCAAGGTCTAAATGATATTTAGCTATATTTTCTACTAAGAAGTTTAAAGTTGTGTTTTTAACATTTAAGTCTTTAATCCATCTGGACTAGATTTGTCAACATCGTGTGAAGAGAAGATACAATTTCTTCTTTTCCCAGATGGCTAATCATTTTTCAACTTCACTTCTTCAATAGTAAATTTTGTTTGTTTTTCCCCTACTGATCTGACATATAACTTTTGTCACATACCAAATGCCATAAACCTTAATGTGAGGTTCCCTTTCTAGACTATCTCTCTGATTGATTTCTTTTTCCCTGCACTAATATGACACTGTCTTAGTTACTATAGGTTCATGCTAAGTCCTAAATAAGGTGAGGAAAGGCTTTCCTCCCTCCTTTTCATCTTCAGAAGCGTCCTGCTTATTCTTGCCTGCTTGCTCCATATCATTTAACAAGTTTCTTTAAAAATCTCTGTTGGGACTTTGAAATAATATTGAATCAATAGATCCATCTGGGGAGAATTGATATCTATATAATGTTCAACTTTCCTATCCATGAATATGGTAAATTTTTCCATTTAGGATTTCTCCAAGAACTCTCGGATAAAGTTATATAATTTTCTCTGTAGAGATTATGAACACAGTTTGTTAGATTCCTTTTTTTTTTTTTTTTTTTTTTTTTTTTTGAGACAGAGTCTTGCTCTGTTGCCCAGGCTGGGGTCAGTGGTGTCATCTCGACTCACTGCAAGCTCCGCCTCCCAGGTTCAAGCGATTCTCCTGCATCAGCCTCCCAAGTAGCTGGGACTACAGGCACGCACCACCACACCTGGCTAATTTTTGTATTTTTACGGGGTTTCACCATATTGGCCAGGCTGGCCTCAAACTCCCGACCTCGTGATCTGCCCACCTCAGCCTCCCAAAGTGCTGGGATTACAGGCATGAGGTTTGTTAGATTCTTTTGTAAGTACTTGATATTATCTGTTGATGTGGATCTCATTGCCAGGTAGCTCTTCTAGCTGCTTCTGTTTATTCTCCTTTTCTCTTAGCAGAGTATTGGAATGAGGCTGTTGAGAGCTGGGCTGAAGGAATGTTTTGGGAATGGATGGTCTGGCCCATTTGCTGTTGCCTGAGCAAGCTGGTGAGGATCTCTGCTCTGGGCTCATTTGGGAGGAGAGCCTCTCCTTTTCTCTGGGGAAGTGTTGTGGGTGCCCTGGGTGAAGCAGGGAGGAACTGGTGAAGGGAGAAACACCCAGCTAGGAGACACTTTGTAGGGAGGAGGTAGGGGCTCCCAAGATTCATGCTTGAGTACTGGCCCTGCAGTCTACCAGCTGAAGACTTCAAAAAAAGACTTAACCTCTTTGTCCTCTATTAGCAAAGGCGCTGAAAGGTGAGGTTCACAGGAGGAGATTTCTGCACAGAGTTTAGAACAATATGAGGGATTTTCTTTTTATTTCCTTACCAGCTGAGATTGGTGAGCCATTCACATTGACAGAATGCTCATGACAAATGAACAACCACAGAGGCAAAGCCAGGCTAAAAATCGTCACAAAACAGAACAGATGTTCCCACCCTCTGAAGACAGAGTTGTAGTTTCATAGGCCTCAAGATGGAAAGATTCATCCGGGGAGCATAAACTAAGGGGATACTGAGCAATGCCGCTTCTGGGGCTTTGAGAAACTGGGTACTACTTGTTCCCTTCTATGGCAGAATGCTAAGGAGAGGAGCCGTCATTGCAATGCGAATAGAGGCAACTGGGAATTGCATTAAAGGGACTTCAAGGATCTCCCAGCTTCATTCTGGGGACAGCCAATGTAGAACCCTGCCTCAGCCCCAATCTATGTAACATTCATCTCTAACCCTTTCTTGGCCTCGTGGTAGCTTTCCTCCAATACTCCAATTGGGGCCTTTGCCATGATGACATCAGGATATTTTTTAAGTTCCCCTTGGATTGCATCGAGGCTTCTCTATGATGCTTGAGAGGGGCTGCCCATCTTGCAATCTTTAAAGCACAGTGAAAACAACCTTCCACAAGTTCCCGGAAACTCCCTGATGCCTTTCTCTGAGGTAAAGGTCTTTAGATAGTACCTAGTTTTGTGTTAGAAGCTTTCACACCAAGCACCCAAAAAGGCTCCATCCTCACCTGATTTGTGGTCCCCAGAAAGGAGCCTGCATTAGGCCGATAAGTCATCATCCAGAGAGGTGATGACAGTCGTCTCCATGACCATTGATTAATGAAAACAGGGCTAGTTGGACCCAGAGTAGATGGTTATAAATGGTGCTGTCAGAGAAAAATAATTATTGTATTAATAAGGAAACGGTTCAAAACCAGGCTCTAAAAAAAGAGAACTGGCAACTTAGCATCTCCATGGATTTCTGAGGCAGACTTGACGGAATAGTGGGGAGGTTGGGGGAAGGTATTCTAGCTCCCCCACCACCCGCCTCTCCAGAAGGCAGCCCCTCCTTGCCTGTGCACGTGCCCACGTCCACGCGTGGATGCGCGGTGGGTGCGCTCGACCTGACCCAGCTCTCCCGGGATGCGGCAGATGAGCCGGGGTTGCGTGGAGGCTTTCGGTACCACTTCCAGCAGGAACGGGGAAAAACGAGCATATCTTATTGTACCTGAAACACTCTATGATATGTACTAAATATTATGACTACTCGGGGCCTTGCAATAATTGATTCACCCACACAGCCATTTAGTCTGCGAGCTGTTCGTTTTACAAATTCTACAATCTTTTAGAAATTCTTTCAGTGCGGAAGATTGCTGCCTGGCCTCAGATTCATTATGGTGATTGAATCCTCTTCAATAGAGAACGGTTTAAAGAGAGCACAGGCCCCGTGCGTCTCACTCAGAGTGAAGGCGCATAGGTTAAAAGCTTGTCTGGTGGCATAATTCACTGCCGCTATGCCAAACAATCACGTCTTATTGTGACCTTCATAAGATACAAAAAGGCAACAGGATAGAGCTTGGCTTTTTTTTAAACCCACTCACAGATTTAGCTTCCCAACGTCTGAAGCTTGGAGAATTCCTAATTAAATAACCAATTAATAATGTAGAATAGAAAAAGCTATTTTTTTTCTGAAATGCAAAATCATAATTAATCAGAGTACAAAAAGCTGCCTGTCTTTATATCAGAAAAATATAGACTAGGTATTTAAATATTCCACCACACCTGAACCCTGGCCATCCGTCATTGCTATGACTTAAAACATCTCAGACTAAATTAGGTTTTGTTTGTATAGAGCAGTGAAAGTCAGATGGCTTGAATGACAAAATTAGAACATGCTCAAATCACTGAGACAAAACCACATAAAGAGAAAGATGTGCAGGAAAAGGGCTGCCAGTATGAAGCAGAAATCTTCCACTGATTTTTTTTTTGAAAAAAAAAAAAAAAAGCATTCTTTCCTATTTACCCAACCACTTGGTGTAAGTATAAATTTTTGACCCCCCAGGCAGACATTCCAGGAAAAGAAAAATTATCCCCACCCCCTTGTCAATTGCCCAAAATAGCATGCACAGCTGTAAACAAGTACCCTCCCCATCACGTCCCCCACCCCAGTTTCTCCACCCCGGGTTGGCCCTGGCCCTGGTGTCTACACCCTCAGCAGACCCGCCCACCGCTCCAGCCCATGCCCAGCCCCCGCCCACTGATATTGTCAGTAACACCAGGCACCAGCCGCTAAGGTTCTCCCCCCACCCACCCGGGCACTCCGCACCACCTCCAAGAGCATTTATAGTTGGAAAGAAAAGCTCATTTTTATAGGTGGTGCCACCTCCACAATTTATACTTTGCCCATGAAATACCAAAACCAGGGAGTCAATTTTCCAAGGAAGAAATTTTATAAAAACACTTTTATTGATGGAAGAGATCTGCAGAGACAGTCGCCATCTGCAAGGAAGCGAAGGCTCCTGCAGGTGCGGGTTGATCCAGGGCTGCCCAAGTGTCCCTCACTCAGGACCACGCGCCCAGGCACTAAGCATGTTATTTCTATGTCTTCCAAACATGCTAAGCATTTCCTTACCCTCCGGCTTTTGCTCCTGCCGTTTCTTCCTCGTGGAAGTGAATATTTGAAACCTACCTGGTCTTCCCAAGGTGGCCCAGTTATTACTGTGTGAGGACTTCTTCCTGGCTTCCCTGGTGAAAAGCTGTTCCGTCCTGCCTGCAGGTCCCTGTGTTACTTTGCTGATCACATTCTCCCTCGTGTCTGTGGGTGTGGACTCTACCCATGACTTCCCTGTCACCTGGGGGCCGGTGCCCTGAGCCCAAGCCAGCCCTGCATTGGGGCTGGGCACAGGGTGTACTCAGGCGATGGTGGGGCCACAGTGCAGGTTTAGAGGGGCCCTCTCTCCGCCCACGATGCCACCAGCCTCTGTCCCACCCAACGCCACAAATCTCCTTCAATATATAATTTGCTGTTATCATAGCAATAAATAATTTTTGGTGACGTTTTTACTGTGAGACTTTGTGCGGTGTTTTTTTATTGACAAAACCGCTATGAATCAACATACATGAACACAATAAAAACGTGAGAGCTATCTGCATTATGGCTGAGGTTTTGTCAATAGGGCAGTGCATTGATCTCCGTTCCTCTTTGGGGTTATTTGTGGAGCTTCAGCGGGTGGGTTTAGGAGCTACAGTGCTCAGGAGGTGCAGCCCCGGGCCTGGCGTTTCCTGCCACACTCCCCTGGGCACTGCCTCCCTGAAGATGGCACAGCCACAGAGAAATCTCAGCCTTGCGGGGCAAAGGGAAGAAGACAGGAAGCTGTGAGAGAGTGTGCTCACCTATCTTCCTTCCTTCCCTCCCTTCCTTCCTTCCTTCCCTCCCTCTTTCCTCACCTCTCCCTTCCTCCTCCTTTCCTTCCCTCCCTCATCAACCAAAGCAACCAGTCCATTGCCTGGCGCATCAGGAGCTGTGTCCTGGGGGCCTGGGGATCAGCCCTGGCCAGCTCTCAGGGTGCTCCCATCTGGAGGAGGCACAGACCTGCCGACAATGGGTCCTCCTGATGGGCACCGTGTCCCAGGGGGCCTGGGGATCAGCCCTGGCCAGCTCACAGGGTGCTCCCATCTGGAGGAGGCACAGACCTGCTGACAGTGGCCCCTTCTGATGGGTGCTGTGTCCTGGGGGAATGGGGATCAGCCCTGGCCAGCTTGCAGGGTGCTCCCATCTGGAGGAGGCACAGACCTGCGGACAGCGGCCCCTCCTGAAGGGGGGTGTTCAGGCACTCACCCCCACCATTGACCGAGTGCCTCCTGCACACCAGACTTGGGCTGGGGTCTGGCTGTGACTGCGGTCCCTGCTGTCAGAGCAGGGCATGGAGGGCAGGCGACGTTAAAAACGTAATCACCCATAAAAGCCTGTTGCTCCCCAGAGTGGTGAGGCATCTAAGGGACGCCCCGGGGTGCTCTTAGTAGAAAGCGGGGGGTCTGCCCTGGTCGGGAGTGGGAAGGCTCCTAGATGTGGTGTCTGTACCAGGCTCACAGGAGCCTGGAGTGCTCCTGGCAGGCACAGCACCTGGAACAAGCCCAGTGCCTTCGAGGAGCTGCGAGGGGGGCCTCTGGCTGGAGCGGGTCAGGGCAGGCGAGGAACAGGGAGCCGACTGTGGTCAAGAGGGTGGGGGGTGAGGCTGGGACAGTTTCTAAAGGGGCTGGGGCCCTGAGTTTTTCCGGGCAGCAGGAGCCAATGTGACAGGGCTCCATCCCTCTGCTATCCCCACCTAGCCACCCCCTTGCTGCCACCATGGGCCTATCCTCTCCGGAATCCCTTCAGACCGTCCCTGCCCAGACCCAGCCCTGGGTTACCCTCCCCGCCACCCTCCAGGTGGGAGACCAGGCCTGTACACCCTCCAGGGCACACGTCTGCTCCCCACTCTCCCCCCAGGGCCTTGCAGGGGAGCCTGCCCAGCCTCACCTGCCCACAGGCGGGAAGCACAGGGGACTGTCCCCCCATCACACCATCCCTGCACTGGGGTTGCTTCTTGCTTACAGCCCCCATCCAAATCCTACCCTCTATGGAGGCCCAACAGAACCACCCTCCTCCAGGCAGCCTTCCTGGATTGTGCTGCCTTCAGGGCAGGGCCAGGAAAGCCAAGACCCTAGGGAGGGAGAAGGGGCCTGTCGCCAGTGGTGTGGTCCCCAACCTGCCCAAGGCCATCAGATCCACCTCCCTCCCTCCCTCCTTCTCTGTCGTTTTTAGGGACTGGGCTTGCCACACTAATGATGTCTGGGGGCTGCCGGTTCATGTCCCCAGTTTAGTGAGGAAAACAGACCCTGACCCAGGCCTGGGGGTCCAAGCGAGGGGCCAGCAAGGGCAGGGTAGAGCGTGGTGTCCCCACAGACCCGGGGTCCCTCCGGAGTTCAGCAGGCTGTGGAGTCGCTGGCCAGCCAGCCGTGAATCCCTGCACAGTGCCTGTGCAAGTCACCCACTTGCCTGCCCTGTCACGATGCTCCATGAGGCCGGGTCCGCTTTTTCTGGGAGTTATCACTGTCCAGCTTGGTGGTTTACTCGTTGTAGGTCTGTCTCCTCCAACCAGACCTTAAGCTGCTGGGAGCAGCAGGAGCAGGGATGTCCTCCTGGAAGGACATGGGCACAACGGACAATCTCATCAGGAGAGAGGGGACTTGCAGTGGCACCTGCATGGAAATCAAAAGAGCGCCAGCTGTGTGCTGCAGAGGAGGGGGTCCCTCCAACCTGCTCCACTTCCCACCCCCCGTCCTGTCTGTCCAGCTTGGCACTGTCTTGCAGCACCTAGAGACGCACCGGCCCAGGATCAGCCACCAAGCACAGAGTAGCACTCACTGAAGGTCCAGGCACTTTTTGGGGCACACATCAAGCCACCCCAGGTGGGGGTCTTCCTACTTCACCCGCAAGGGTAAGGCCTGCCCTGCTGAGGGTAGTCACCCTTCCCCAGTCCCCCGGGAGCTGGCTAGGAAAGCAGGGTTTCCCTTTAAGGGTGATGCCTGCAGCAGCCACTGTGGCCCGCCTGGCCCAGCCCCCGCCCCGTGGCACCTGCCCACGCGGCACCTGCCCGGGGCGGCCCACTGTGCTCCCGGCAGCCCTCCTGACGTCAACGGCAGCCGCGGGGACGCTGCCTCCTCTGCCACACGTTGCTCACAAAGTGTAGGCAAAAGGCAGGCGTCCAATTGCTGCGGATGAGGAAGAGAAATAATTTAGTTTCTAAATCAGGACTCAGTACCGGTGGCCAGGCCCCGGAAGGGGCATCTGTCGGCTGCGCGGCAGCCACTCCTGCAATGGAGGAGATGGTCCAGTTCTCCATGGGGACTTGGGGGGCTCCCCAGCTCTGGCCCTGGGTGCCGAAAGCCCTGAGAACAAGCCATCTGAAAATTAGGATTCTGCGTCGCCTGTCAATCCCCAGAAGCCCACAGCCTTTCATTAAGATCCGCCTGACATTTCTGTTATGCTCAGAAATCCCGAAGACATGCCAAGTGCCTGCTATTTGCCATCACATCCGCCTGGGAAGCCACGGGGCCGCCAAGCCCATTGTGCTGAAGTGCCCCCCAGGAGGCGGGATGGCAGGACACGCAGGCCCTGGCAAGGGCAGAGGGCGGCCTGCCCCAGGGGCAGCTGACAGAGAGCCCAACCTGGGGGGCCCTGGGCCTTGGGTTCATGCCCTCCAGGGGGCCGTGGGCAGCTTCTCCTCACTCACATTCCACGAGGGCGTCTGTGTCCACAGAAGCTCCTGCAAAACCAATCAGGAGCTGTGGCATCCCTCAAGCTTGCATGGAACCCTTCTGTGTGCCAGTGCTGTGTGTGCCCTGGGGCACCAAGGCCTGGTTTCTGGACTCTGGGGCCTCATGTCTAGGAAGGGAGGTGGATGTGGAGCAGGAAATGGGTGAGAGAAAAGTCCAGGTGTGGGGGGAGGAGGCAGGCAGGCTCTGTTGGATCAGGGGCTTTGTGGATATTGACCATTGACCTGGGCGTCTCAGAGGGAGGACCTGTCATTTGGCCAGCATGCCAGGAGTAAATGTGCCTGAAAGGTCACAGAGATCATAGAATGTGTGCTATGGAAATGCAGCCTCTCCAGGAAGATTGGGGCAAGCCTCGGGAAGGGAGGGAAGGACCACATTGTAGAGTCAAGTGATGTGCTCACATCTTAGCTCTGCAACCAGGTACCACGGGGCAGTGTAGGACAAACCACGCCTCTGTAGCGAAGTGCATGGCCGTCCCCCGAAAAGCATGGGGTAGCAGGAGGTATGTGGAGGGAGGAGGGCCATGCAGAGGCTGAGGAGGCCAGTCCAGCATTGCTATGGGACTGGCTGTAACACTTTGGATTGAAAAAACCTGTGGTCATTCAGGAATGCCCATAGGACATGAGTGAGACTGGCTCTGAGGCCTGTATGGCTCCAGGAGTCTGACTGCAAGTGACATAAACCCAGGTTTTGGCCTCCACCAAAAAGCAGAATGTATTGGTTCATGTACCATGTTGCCTTCAGGCATGGCTGGATCCAGGCTCCTAAAGAGTGCAATTAAGGTTCTGCTTCTCTTGAACAGTCTTAGCTCTGCCTTCCTATGTGTTGGCTTTATTCTCACCAGCAACTACCAGCAGCAGCTCCTATCATCTTAGCAACCCAAGGACAATTGCTCCTATAAAAGTCACAGGTAAGGCTTTGTTGGCTGGGCGCTGGGCATGTGCCTTTCTCTGAGCCAATCACTGGCCAGGGCGATGTGGTGCTCTGATTGGTTAATCCTGGGTCATGTAACCATCCCACAGAGAGTGAGCTGTTGCCTGAAGAAGAGGCATGATGTGGGACTGGGGGATGGGGAGGGAGGCAGAGACAATAGAAGTCACTCTGGCTTCGCCAAAGCAGGTCACACATTCATCATGCCCTTGAGCTTCCACACTTGTCCTAGAAACCTTGCTCCTTCTAGGGTCTTCTAGCCTCATGCAGCCAATCCCAGTGAAGCCATAAGCATCACATACCCTGTCCCCAAGCCAGGCTGAGCCTGGGGAATCTGGATGAAAGGGCAGGTGGAGCCCGGGCATCAGCTCCTCACCCCGGTGCAGGAGCTGGTCAGCCCAGGACAAGGAAGAAACTGAGGTGAGGCTATGCAGCCATGCTGGCTAATGCCTGCAGTGATCAGGATAGGCTTCCTGGTGGAGGTGGAAGCTGGAGACAGAACATGAGAGGTGGACAGAATATGGCAGACAGTCCCATTTTCAACCTTCCCCAGTAGAGTCTCTTGCACAACCTGGAAAGTGATTGGGCTCAGACCTTCACCTGGAACCCAGGTGCAGCCACGGGGCTGAGGTGAGACAGTGAGAAGCAAGTGCAGAGGCCCTGGAGCTTGGAGTGGGGTCCTGGCCAGCTGTCCCTCCAAGGGCGATTGTCGGTGCTGCTCACAGGGCTCTGTGTACCCATGGGGTGGTGGGCCCTGCATGGCGCCCTCAGAGCTCACTCCACAGGACCAGCCATGAGACCATACTTTGCCTTGCCCACCTGCTGTTTGGAGAAGCTCGTGGTACTGCCTTGGGGCGACCAAACCCCCACTTCCTGCGACACAGCAGCTGAGGGACCTCAGGTGGCTTAAACAGTCAGGCTTGATGAGACTGAGTAACTACCTCCTGCCAGGCCCTGGGAGAAGAGAGACCTTCTAGGAAACCTCCCCCAACCCTGGCCACCTTCCAACTCCCTTACCACCCTGGCCACCTGGGAGCTTCCAGTCATGTGCATGAGATCAGGAGCTGTGTGAAGCAAAGGGGGATGGGAATCACACCTGGTCTAGCCTTGCAGGGTGTGGGGCCTGGAGCTGGGGAAGGGAGAAAGGTCTCTGGAGACTATGCCTTGTCACCACAACCCCTGCACTCTGCCAGAGAGTCTATTCCTGGAAATGAAATTTCAAATCTGCACTCTTAGGCTTCCCATTTCTCGAGCACCCCTGGCTCAAGGCACAGGGATCCCATGGAGCAGTGGTTCCTGCCCCTGGCCTCACCTTTGGCAAGGAGAGAAGATGGCAACAAGCCCACCACCATCAGAGCTCCGGGCAGGGAGAGGCCCAGGAAGCTTTCTGAGAAGGGACACACATACAGTATTAGTGATCCCAGTGTGTGGGAGGGTGGGGAACAGGTTACGAAAGTGTGTTGTGGGCAGTGGCAACAGACTCAGTCAGGCTGGGCAGAGGGATCCTGGAGGGCAGTCAGGGGAAGGCAAGACACAGAGGCAGGGCTTGACTGGGAAGGCCTGGCATGCCAGACGAAGCTACCAACTTCATTCCGTAGCTCGCACAGCAGGAGAATGAAAAGATAAAGCAAGTCTCCAGAAAAGGAATCTGGCCAAGCTCACTGACCCCTGCCATCCATTCACTTATCTATCTCTCCATTAACCCATTGATCTACCTATCTATCCATCCATCCATCCATCCATCCATCCATCCATCCCTCCATTCACCCATCCACTTACTTGTCCATCCTTCCACTCATCTATGCACCCACCCTATGCATCCATGCACCCATCTATCTATCCATTCATCCATCCATCCATCCATCCATCCATCCATCCATCCATCCATCTATCCATCCATCCATCCCTCCATTCACCCACCCATCTACCTATTCATCCATCCACCCACCCATCCATCTACCTATCCATCCATCCATCCACCCATCTATCCCTCCATTCACCCATCCATCTACCTATCCATCCATCCATCCACCCATCCATCCATCCCTCCATTCACCCATCCATCTACCTATCCATCTATCCACTCACCCATCCATCTACCTGTCCACCCTTCCACCCACCCATCTATCCCTCCATTCACCTATCCATCTACCTATTCATCCATCCATCCACCCATCTATGTATCCATTCATCTATCCATCCACCCATCTATCCATCCATTCATCCATCTATCCACCCATCTGTCCATCCATGCATCCATCCATCCATCCCTCCATTCACCCACCCATCTACCTATTCATCCATCCACCCACCCATCCATCTACCTATCCATCCATCCATCCATCCATCCATCCACCCATCTATCCCTCCATTCACCCATCCATCCATCCATCCATCCATCCATCCATCCATCCCTCCATTCACCCATCCATCTACCTATCCATCTATTCACCCATTTAACTATTTATTCATTCACCCATCTATCCACCCATCCTTTCATCTCTGCATCTCTTCCTCCATCCATCATCCATCTATCCATCTCATCCTTTCCCTATTCTCTCCCTCACCTCTCTCCCTTTATTCACCTATCTATTAATCCATCTACCCATCCCTCCCTCTCTCCATCCATCCATCCACTCATCTATTACTCCATCCATTTATCTATCCACCCATTTTTCCATCTATCCATTCATCCATCTACCCATCTATCTATCCATTAATCCCCCATCCATTTATCACCCATCCACACATTCATCCATCCACTCACACACCCATTCATCCATCTACCTACCCATCTATCCTTTCATCTCTGCTTCCATCCATCCATCCATCCATCCATCCATCCATCCATCCATCCATCCATTTGTCCATTCATCCATCCACCCATCCATTAATCTATTTATCCATCCCTTCATTCCTGCTTCCCTTCCTCCATTTATCCATCCACCCTTCCACCACTGATCTACCCATTCATTCCTCAATCCATCCACCCATCCCAAGAGTTCGCTCACTGGCATGTGACCTTTTGAAGGTCTTAGTCAATGGGGGCTGGGGCCTGAGGACAGCAAACTTTGGCCTCTGAGCATGGTTTTCACTTTTGTTACCACCCTCCAGCCAGGAGACTGGGCACGTGGAAAGCCAAGGGCTGTGCTGTGTGGCAGACAAACCCCTCCCCTCACCAGCTGCCAGGCAAGGGTGGCACTCGTACCTCAGCTGGATGATGCAAGAGGAAAAGCTGGAAACAGGACCCTAATCCTGACCAGGCTGGGTGGGCAGGGTAGGGGGCCTGTGTTCCCTGTCAGTTCACCCTGACCACAGAAGACGACATATTCTCATGGCTGTGCCCAAATGGAGTGAGTGTCCTGAGACTGGACAGTTGGAGGACAGAGGATCACTTCTCCCCTCCCTCCCTTTGAGAGTTATTAGACAACTCCCCTGTGCCAGACCCTGGTAATACAGTGGTAGGCAAATAAGACTGGCCCTGTCCCTGGGAGCTTGTAGCTCAGAGAGGGAGATAAACAGCAGTCAATAATCACCCACCTTTAGTTCTGCCCTGCACCAGGCCTGCTCATGGGCAGACACTCAGGGAAGGAATGAAGGAAGGAATGATGCCTGCCCAGGAGGATTAGTGGCATGTGGCAGCCTCTCCATGTGTTATCCACTCTGTGTATTATGGGTTGAATTATGTCCTCTTCAAACTCATATGCTGAAGTCCCAAAGCCCGGTACCTCAGATGTGACCTCACTTGGAAATAGGATCATGCAGATGTAATTAGTTAAGGTGAAGTCATTCTAGAGACAGGTGGCATCCGAGACACATGCACTTCATCTTTGAGGGCAGGGGCAGGCCTAGCACCCCACCTTTAAGGACAGGGAACAGGCTCAGCACCCCACCTTTGAGGACAGGGAATGGACCCAGCATCCCAACTTTGAGGGCAGGGATGGGCCCAGCACCCCAACTTTCAGGGTAGGAGGTGGACCACCTTATCTTTGAGGGCAGGGGATGTGCCCCACCTTTGAGGGCAGGGCTAGGCCCAGCACCCCAATTTTGAGGCCAGCACAGGGCCCCTCCTCAGCTAAGGGGCCCTCGCCGCCCCCTCCTCCCAGCTTGGCCTCAGAGCTGCAGGAAAAGCCTGCCCGGGCCTTGTTTATTTTTGGAGAGTTTTAACTGGTTGGGCGAGGAAGTGAGCCTTGTTAAAAGGGATTTAACTGTGGGTCACCGCGAGTTTGAGGGGCTTAGGAGGAAAGAAAGAAAGGGCTTTTCCCTTCATCTTCCCCGGAGCAGGGGCCCCTTCCTCACAAAGGCCCGGCCGCCGGAGCGGGGACCTCAGTGCCAGCCCAGCTGGAGGGAGCGTTAATGGGGAGAGCTTAAGTCACTTTGGGAACCGGAAAGGTTTCTCAGTGGCAGGAAAGAAAGGCCTCCCAGAGCCAGAGGACCGAGGGGCTGGACGGGAGGATCTCCTGGGGGCTTCTTTCACTGGCCCCTCGAGGGAGGGCATGCCCTCTGCTCTCTGAAACCTGGAGACAGCTCGGGGCTCTACGGCACACTCAAGATCCACCCACCACCCCAAATGAACCCCAGGAACGCGGCCTCAAGGCCCAGGGGGCCGCAGACACACCCCTGGGTCTTTGCTCCCAGGGAGCCCTGTCCAGGGGACGGGAAAATGACCCACGGCCCGGCCTGGGGCCTGCTGTTCAGGGTCCTGGAGATGCCGCACCACACCCCCGCCCCCGCCACTCCCTCTGTGACTGAGGATGGGTCCGTTTCTCTGGCTGAACCTCCTCTGTGTGGGGTCCTGGGGTGCTGCCACTCCTCACCGAGGGAGGAGAGGCGTCTTCCGCGTGCCCCGCGGTCCACCTTCTTGGTCATTGTCGGCGGCCCTGTTGGTAGCTTCTCCATCGCACCGCACAAGCAGCTGAGTCCCAAGATGACCTTTTACCAGCGCGGGTAGAGTTCACAGAATCGGATCCCATCCTGGCCTAGCAGAGCGTTTTATTATTATGGGAAACAGCAGAAGTGGGTTGGAGGGGGGTCCATCATCTCCTGCAACCAGATAAAATAGAAACAACTAAATAAAGCACCCTTGCCGCTCAAGGGAAAAATTATGCTTGTCAATTATGATTTATGAGCGATTGCCAAGCGGGGAATGGGGCCTGCCCGCCTTGGAGGCCACTCTCTGCCTCCCCCCAGCTTGGTGGGTGAGGCTGGGGGTGGCGAGGCTGTGCTGGGAGAAGATGGGTCCTCTTGCAGCTCTGACTGTTAACCCCTTGTTGCCTGCAAGGTCAGTGCCCGGCTGCTAGAGGGGAGGGAGGGGATCTCGTGCCCCCGATCTGGCACCGGGGTGGGCAGGGCATATGGACGGCAGCCATTGGCGAGGTGCCCACACCAGGCCCTGGCTTCGGGCCCAGCATGAGCCTGGGCCGGCGGTGGGTAAGCTCTCTATCCCTCTCTGCCCTATAAAAATCCCTGGCAGAGCCTCCAGTCCATGCCCGCACCGCCTCCGCGTCCTCCCGGGCTCCCCGTGGAGGGGCACCAATTTGTCCTCGCCTGCGCCTGCTCGGGCCAGATGGTGGGTATTTCCAGGCCACAAAGTCCTCTGACCTTTGAACAGTTGCCGCCGAATTTCAATAATGAAAGGGCCTTTTTTGAATATGTACAAATGAGACGTTATATTTCCATACATTTTATTTCCAGCCTCATCTGCGAATCTAATATTGACCCGGAGTTATCTGTGATGGGGAAGTTATTAATTCTGACAGATATAAGGGTGAAGCTAATATTCGCCTTTTACAAACACCTAATATTAATCTCAGGCGCTGTAAACGAGTCCCGCACGCCGGCATGGGGGAGATGACACCAGCTCGGAATTTGATAATGAAAAACGGGGAAGTTTAATTTCAGGGAATGGATAAAAATGTTTGCCCGCTGAGAGGTGAGCAGCGCCAAAAGCTCTGGGAGGGCGGGATTCCCGGAGGACAGGGTGGAGGTCTGGGAGGTGACCCCCATCCGAAGGTCTGCGACTTGGGGCATGGGCCCAGGTGCCGGAGAGGGAACTGAGGTTGGAGCCCTCCATCCCTGCGGCCCTCACTGTTCGCACCTTTAGGAGCTGTCTCTGGACAGGTCTCTGCCCATTGTTTTGTTCAGAGCTCAGCCAAGGACTTCTTACACCCTTTTTTTTTTTTTTTTTTTTTTTAACTTTCCATGGTCCTGCCTGCTCTTTTTTGCCTCCTCCGCCTCATCCGGCTTCTGGGTCAGGCATCTGTTGTAGGCTGCCATACTGCCACAGGTTGAATCATGTCCCCCAAGCTTAGACATTGAAATCTTAATGCCCAGGGCCTCTGATCGTGACCTCATTTGGAAATAGGATCGTTGCAGAGGGAATTTGTTAAGATGAACTCACCCGGCCGGGCGCGGTGGCTCACGCCTGTAATCCCAGCACTTTGGGAGGCCGAGGCGGGCGGATCACGAGGTCAGGAGATCGAGACCATCCTGGCTAACACGGTGAAACCCCGTCTCTACTAAAAATACAAAAAATTAGCCGGGCGTGGTAGCGGGCGCCTGTAGTCCCAGCTACTCGGGAGGCTGAGGCAGGAGAATGGCGTGAACCCGGGAGGCGGAGCTTGCAGTGAGCCGAGATCGCGCCACTGCACTCCAGCCTGGGCGACAGAGCGAGACTCCGTCTCAAAAAAAAAAAAAAAAAAAAAAAAAAAAAGATGAACTCACCCTGGAGTAGGGTGGGCTCCTAATGGGGTAAGATGGTGTTCTTATAGAAAGCGGAAATTTGAGCTGAGCATGGTGACTCACACCTGTAATCCCAGCATTTTGGAGGCTGAGGCAGGAAGATCACTTAAGCCCAGGAGTTTAAGACCAGCCTGGGCAACACAGGGAGACCCCATCTCTACAAAAAATAAAAAAATTAACTGGGCATGGTGGCACAAACCTGCAGTCCCAGCTATTCGGGAGGCTGAGATGGGAGGATTGCTTGAGCCCAGGAGTTGGAGGCTTGAAGTGAGCTATGAATATGCCCCTGCATTCCAGGACTGGAGACAGCAGTTTTGTTGTTTAAACCTCCCAGTCTGTGGTACTTTGGTACACAAGCGCCCAAGCAGGCCGATACACCCACGTCTCCTTCATAGCGCTTGACACCACAGCAATTATGCACTGAGCTGAATGAGTTTTGTAAACTCCACGAGGGAAGGGACAATGTCTGCAGTTGCCTGTGCACTCTGCCATATCCCAGCACCAGGCACGGTGCCTGGTGTATCCTACATGCCCAAAGAGTGGCTGCTGGATCCATGGCTGAGTACCTTGCTATCTCCAGCCAGAAATACATCCGTAAGCACTCACTGGATCCCTCTTGTATGCCCAGGACTGTGCGAAGGGCTGGCTGTGTATGTGGGGCACACCCAAACAACCTGCCTCAGCACATCTTGATGGAATATTATTTTTATTTCCTGCAGACCGTGGGTGCTAGGAGTTGGGTGAGATGGGGGCTTTGCCAGGGGTTGGGAAATTCAGGATGGAACCCTGAAGGTAGCCCTCACCTTGGCAAGAGGGGTGGTCATGGAAGACCCGGGACAATGGAAAGCTGGGGTTGCTGCTGGGGGCAGGCAGGGCCTTGTGGCCCCTAGCAGCACTGACTGGCTGTCATCATCACAAAGGATCCTTGCACTGTCTGGCTGAGCAGGGCATGGAGCCGCAGCTCCGGGGACACCGCAGGGTATCACAAAGGATGGTTCCTGTCTCTCCCGAAACACAGGTGAACTTGGCGCTCCCTGCTGGAGGGGGCTTCATGGTGGAATAGACTTGGTGCCCCTAGATCACCAGCTGCCAGAACTGGGGAGGACTTCAGTGATCATGGAGTTCATCCCACGGCCAAGTTGTCAAGTGAGGAAACAGAGGCCCAGAGAGGGGGAGCAACTTTTCCAAGGCCACACTGCAGCTCAGGTTCAGAGCATGGGGAGGACCTTGCCCCGGCCCTGGACTTAGGGGTCAGATGCTTTTCCAGGAAGCAGGGATTGAGGAAGCACTGGCATTGATAGGCAACTCAAGATTTTTCCTTTCTTTTCCCCTCATTTCCCCTCCATGAAAACCTGAGTCTTCAGCGTTTGATGGGATCCCAGGAGCTGGCAGCTCTTCTGCTTCCCCACGCTGCTCCTTCTCGCTTGCTCCTCTGTCTGGCCACCCTGGTCCTCACACTAACCCATATTCAAGCCCTTGCAGCCACACGCAGTGATCCTTGGGGTGCCCACACTCAACCAGGCCATACACAAAGTGCATCTTTGTGCTATGCTTGTGTGTCCACAGGGCCACACACAGGACACACCCCACACACAGGCACCTCAGGCATAGCGTGAACACGCACAACCCCGCACACACACACACACACACACACAGTCCCCCCTTCACCCCTCACCATTCCCACCCCAGGCAGTCCCCTGCCTCTCCTCAGCACAGTGGGAACAAGGGATGCTGACTCTAGATGAGCTCTAGGGAAGGGGGTGCCTAGGAATAGACCACTGCAGACCAGCTTCTCACAATCATGACATGAGCCAGACCCACAAACCCACACTTCAAGCAGAGCCTGAGGACTAAGGCTTGGAGGCTGGGAAAACCAAGTGCTGTCGTCTCCTTCCTCCTCCAGTCTCTCCTGGTCACGTAGATGCCTGGCCTGTGGACACGCCATCCACTCCCATCCCTTCCCATCCCCTGCATGGCTCATGATCAAGGTGACGGGGGGAAGACAGCTGTCCCTCTGCAACTTCTGCAAACTGCAAGCCAGGCCTCCTCCACTCCTAGCCTCTGGCATTCCCGGAAAACTGGGCTCTCAGCAGGAACTTCCAACAGGTTCTACCCCAGAGAGCTGGCCCTGACTCCACCTGGATCCAAGCCCGCCGGCTGGCTAATGGGCTGGGAGCAGGTCCTGCCCTGCCCCGGGAACGGTCACTGTGGCTCCATCTATCCCAGGGCGGTTCCCCCCTTGGAGCCCTTCTCCAGCAGGAGAGCACTGAATGGCGAGCCACTGGCCCCTCGCCTGACCTTCGTGAGCCAAGGCTGAGTTTATTGTCAGAAAGATGACTAAGAAATCCCCGACATAGTGTATCATCAGCATTATGATTGGAGAAACAACACCTACAAAATCTATTATTCATTAATTGTAACCAATATATAATTTAAAACAGTGGGTTTTGTCAAATAATGTGAGGTCAGCATAATTTTCTGCCTATTACTAATATCTATAACATCTTTGCCTTAGTCAGCTCTATTTAAATATGCAATCATTTACAGCTTTTGGAATATTTCTGCATACTCCCAATTTCCAATATTCAACTACGACAAATTTTATGCTGACATCAATAGCAAACTATTAAAGACAGTATTTCATTATTGGTTTTTCATCCCAAAAGTTATTTACAATTATATACTAAGCACTAATATTAAAGGAAACCATTTAAATGAGGTGCTATCTACTTTAACAATATGTCTGTCACAGAATGAGATTGTGTTTAAAGATTTTATCAAGAAATGGTTGTTTGCTGAGGTTATGTTTTGTCCATGAAATATGCATTTCATATCTCTTTCATTTCATTAACATAATTTAATTTGTGCTTTGCATTTTGTGCATAATACATATTTGATTTACAAAACAAATATTTCCATTAGAAAATGAATTTCATGCAGGCAAAAAAGCAGAACCAAATGATGTATTGAAGGAAAATAAGAAGAAATGAAATGCATTTTCTCAGTCTATTAAAAAATCTATGGCATTGACAGAAAGTGCACTTAGTGTTACGTTTAAAAAATAGCACATATGTCAATGTATTAACAAATAGAATTGGAAATACAAATATTTCCCTATATCAAGCCAAGAATCTCTTTATTTTAATTGAGTTGATTTAAAAGCCCAACTACAATTTAATTTTTATTTCATGATGTGGTGCTGGGGCTGGTGCTGTTGGAACTGCGTGGGGTTGGCGGTTGATGGAAGAAGATAGTTGACCTTAAAAATGGCTTTTATTGACAATGGAGAGACATGGTTGAATAGGAAGGAAATGGGAAGCGGGGCCTTTGTGATCTGGGGGGCTGGGAGTGGTGAGCGGGGCTGGCGGGCTCCTGAGCCGCTCCTGGCTTGGCTGTTCCTCTGCCAACCCCTCCCCAGCCCCTCTCATCCCCACCTGGGGCTGCTGGGCTGTTTGGGGACCCAGGAAGTGAGGAACGTGAGTCTCCCTTAGCCCACGCCCGTGATGGGGGCTCTGGAGTTAGAGGAATGTAGGAGCTCAGGGCTCAGGATCCACTAGGACCTTGCTCCCCCTCCCAGCCCACAGGGGAGCCCCCTCCAGGCCAGGAGCGGGCCGTGTATCCTGGGGGCAAGTGCATCTCAACCTTATTTAAAGGGGATGTGTGGGGCTGACAGTGGTTATGTCAACAATGGAAGAAGTGGCTGAGATGCCCAGGTCGGTCACTGACACAGGGCACCGGGCAGGACCCCCAACCCACTGGCCCAGGCCTGCCTCTCCCACCCCTCACTGTCCCCACCCTAGGCAGTCCCCTGCCTCTCTTCAGCCCAGTGGGAACAAGGGATGCTGACTCTAGGTGAGCTCTAGGGAAGGGGGCCCTAGGAATAAACCACTGCAGACCAGCTTCTCAAAATCAGATGAGGAAACTGAGCCCCAGGGCATGATGTTGCACAGTGGGTCTGTGGCCAATCCGTCTACACTGGCTACCGTGACTCTGCTCCTATTCCCTAATCTGAAAGCTCTTTCCTGTACCCCGCTAATCCACACCCAGCCTACCCTGGGCCCCCACAGAATAAGGAAGTAGCCCTTGGCCTGCCAGCCCCTGGGACCCACGAAACCGGGTGGGAGGCTCTCACCTGCCGGCTCAGCCTGTCGGGAAGATCCCAGTGGCCTCTTTGTTGGGGAGGGCTCCTCAGGGCGCCTGAGAGCCTCTACTTTTTGTATGCAGAGGGCAGTGGTGAGCATGCGGATCTCAGTGTGGCTGAGGTGTACAGTTGCACAGGCTGTGCACTGAACCACAGTAGGAGTGTCTTTCACATGGATGAACACGAGAAGGGCTCCCCCAGGAATTGTGCAGTGCAATAGCTCTGGCTCTGCACCAGGGCTCTCAACCAGAAGGTAACATCACACCATCCTCAGTCATGGGACATCACAGGCAGGGATGGGGCTGCTGCCACACTCTCATACACATTTACACATGCTCAGACACACTCTGACATACTCACAACTCACACTCTCACACACGCACACTCCTACCCACCCACATGCACACACACTCATCCATGCTCACCACCCTCTCACAACCTCTGGAGGCCCTGAGGGCCAGCCTGCCCACCTGTGCCCAACCTGGCTTGTGCTCTCCCCATCGGAACGGGGCTCCCCTGAGGCTGGGCCATCCCTCCCTGACAGTCTCCCTAGAACCTCCAGGCCAGAGGAGCCTGGGCCACCGTGCATGTGGGCGATGTTCACAGGCCTTTTGGCTACAGGTGCCAGGCCAGGGGCTGAGGGGGACAAGGAGGGCTTCCCCCAGTATCTGGATGGGATCTGTGGACTGGGGGTGTGTGCTGGCCAGCCCTGGGATGCCCTGGTTCCTGCTTAAAACCTTGCCCCACTTCTCCAGCCTCTGCCCCTCCCATGGCCTCTCTGCCACCCAGGGCCAGAGGAGAACGTGGTTTGTAATTAGAAAAATCTCTTTTCTTTCAATCTCAAGGACTGCAAAAAATAGAGAGGGAGGAAAGCAGCAGAGAAACCAAGAAGCTGAATTTCCATTCAGGAGAGGCATGAAGGGGAGTAAAGAGGGTTGGGGCAAGGCCTCCTGTCTGGGGCCGGGATGCCTGGCTCTCCTGGTGCCTGTCTTGAGACACTGTGGGTCAGGAGCTCCTGGACAGCAGCAGATAGCTCTCTGATTGCCCACCATAGTGGGCACCCAGCCCCAGCCTGGGCTCCTAGCTGCACTGCCTGGGGCTGATGGGGAACCAGAGAGCCCTCTTGGCCTCACACGTCTCTGTTACACCACGGGGCTGCTGAGGCCACTGATCCTGGAGGGGCACCACAGAGGGTGAGCCTGGCCCATTCAGATCCTGTCCCAATGCCCACCTGTGGTAACACCTTCCTTTCTCTCAACCTGGCCTTTCTCACCCACAAGGTGGGAATGGTGATTTCCACCTCTCGGGAGAAGAGAGAATGGGTAAGAACTGGCTCACTGGGGACTGGCCATGGGCTGTGCGTGAAGGGAGCTGCCGGGACAGAGCGGGAGGTCCTGGCTCCCCGGAGTACCCGGCCAGCATTCCCTTGGCCAGGAGGAGGCTGGGAATGTGCTGATACAGGAAGGCAGCCTGCTTTCTGCCTGGGATATTGGAAAGAAATCCATCTCTCGGGGAGGACAACCTCATCATATTAGAGGTATAGATTTCTGGCTTCAGCTGGGCCAGAAGTCCTCCTTCCCGAGAGGGAAGGGCAGGCTTCCCTACCTTTTACGGCTCCTTCAGAGACCCTGGGGCTGCAGGGGCCAGCGTCTCTGGGAAGGGCTCACCAAGGTAAGGTGGTCAGGACCCAGTGAGCCTTTCCCAGAGAGGGTTCAAAAGAATGTCTGGGGCCAAGTTCAGGTCTGGGGCCATGTCCATCCCTGAGGAATTTAGGAGCTGTCTCCTCCCCAGCCAGGTGCCATCTCCTATGGCCCCGACCCAGCCGCACATGAGACAAGACATCCCATACTGATGTGGACAGTTAGTGTGTGTCACATGACAACACGTGTCTGCCTCACCTGATGCCAGGCACTGCAGAGACTAAAGCCTGGGACCCCCTCCCCACCAATAGTGAAGCACATTCCCCAAAGGGAATTTATCCTGGAGCTGTTTTAATGACAGTTCGATTGCAATACTTTCTTTTATTATATATATTTAATTTGTATACAACTAATATAGGTGCAGAATTTTAAACAGCATGTCACACATGGAGTGAAAAAAAAAAGCAGTCTCTGTTTTATCCCTTCTCGCCCTGATTCTGGCTCCCCTGGGGGCCACTTTCCACTCTTTGAGCTGTTCTAATTGCCCTGGGTTTTTTTTTTTGTTATTGTTTTTGCTTTTTATTTTTGTAATGTACCATTGGTAATTTATGCCAGATTTCTCACCAGAACGGTGAACTCTTATCATGATTGTTGACATATTCAGCTGTGTTCTGTTTCTATTTTTTTCTCGAGGATGTCCTTTTGACAGTGTTTGGATTTGCTAATTGCTCCCAAGAATTGGGGTTCAGCTGCTCTCCCGGTGTCTTCCTTCAGTCTCAGCCTGCAAATCGCCTTTGCCATCTCTGTGTTCCATAAGCTACCTCTTGCTCTTTCTTGGTTTACACCTTTGTTTTGGTGGTGCACATCCTCCAGTGGCTTTGGAAAAAAGGAGCCTGGAAAATGGCTTTTTAAAGACTTTGCATGTTTGAAATGCCATTTGTCCACCATCCCTCTTGATCAACCCATTCAGTTAGATCTAGAATTCTAGGTTGAGATTATATTTTTGTCAATGTTGAAGGCATTACCCCATGGCTGTCTTAATTCCTGGGTAGCTTTTGAGAAGCCCAATGTCTTTTCTAGTCCCAGTCTTTTGACTGTGGCCTGTTTTGTCCTCTGAAGCTTTCAGACCCTCTCCTTATTCCTGTCATTCTGAAATCCTGCAAGGATGGGCTCTTTCTATCTGGAGACCCATGTCCTGTAATCCTCGGATGCCTCCTTGAGTGATTTCCTTTGAAGTGCTCTACCCAGACTTTTCTCAGTCACATCTTTCTGGGACTCTTATGAGTCCTCTATTTGAACTTCTAACTCTGCTATCCACTCTCTCCTTGGATTTTATCTTTCCTGTCCTATTTTTTATCTTTTTTCTTTCTGTTCTACTTTGCAGGGGATTTCCTTAAGTTTAATTTCCAACCACTCTATTGATTTATTTTTAAATTCTGTCCTCCTATTTCTACTTTTTAAAACACTTTTTTCTTTCTTTCTTTTTCTTTTTCTTTCTTTCTTTTTTTTTTTTTGAAATGGAATCTTGTTCTGTTGCCCAGGCTGGAGTGCAGTGGCACGATCTCGGCTCACCGCAATCTCCGCCTCCCAGGTTCAAGCGTTTCTCCTGCCTCAGCCTCCTAAGTAGCGGGGACTACAGGTGTATGCCACCACACCAAGCTAATTTTTATATTTTTAGTGGAGATGGGGTTTCACCATGTTGGCCAGGCTGGTCTTGAACTCCTGACCTCAGGTGATCTACCCACCTTGGCCTCGCAAAGTGCTGGGATTATAGGCATGAGCCACTGTCACCCAGTCTTTTTCTTTCTTTCTTGTTTATTTTAGCAAATGTTCTTTTTGTCAATCTCCCATTCCTGTGTCATGGAATCATGTCCTTTCTTCCCTCTCTGGGGTGTTCATGATGACTTTGTGAGTGTTTCCTCTTGACCCTGCATTGCCTACAACTCTCACAAGTTGCTCTTTTGGCCTCTGCCTCTTGCATTGGAGGCTTTCCTCAGACATGGTGGCCATCTTGGAATGAAGGGCTAGAGGAATTAACCAGAAGTTTTGCAGGCAGGGCTGGCTGGCTGGGGCCTTGTGGTGGGTGACAGGGAATGAATGCCTCTTTCCCTGGAAACTGTCACATGTGACATCCACTAGTCTTTCTTTTGGGCTAGTCATTTTTTGTCAGTGAGAAGTCTGCGGATGTCCTATGGGCATGGAGGTCAGTTCTGGGGTCCTGGGGGAAGCTGGGGCTCACCGTTCCCTAAGAAGCATTTCTACATGTCTTGTTTTTATCAGGGGGTTCTTCCTCTGCTCAGCTTCTCCAGAGAAGGAGCTCCACTTTCTGCTAAGCTGATGGCCCCCTCTTTTGGCCACAGAGGGCTGGGAGATTACTGGGGTGACTCTGGCTCTCAGCCAGCCCTCTGGTTTTAGCTCTGTCTACACCCCATGCTCAAACGTACCTGGTGCCTCCAGTCCCTGAGTGTCCCCTGCTGCAGCTGCATGGCTGCTCTCACTCACTCGGTTGCTGCTGCTCATCTGCCTCAGCCTGTTTCTTCTGCTTTAACAAAATCCCCAAGACTGGGTAATTTATAAACAACAGAGATCTATTTTCTCACAGTTCTAGAGGCTGTGAAGTCCAAGACCAAGGCAATGGCTGTGGAGGGCCCAGTCTCTGCTTCCAGGATGGTGCCTTGTTGCTGCATCCACCTGGAGGGAGGAACGCTCTGTCCTCACATGGCAGAGGAGCAAAACAGCAAAAAGGCCCGAGCTAGTGCCCTCCAGCCCTTCTAAAAGGCATGGACTCACCCCAAGGGCAGAGACCTGATGCCCTGATCACTTCACAAAAGGCCCCACCCCCCAACACCACCACAATGAAATTAAGCTTCAACATAGGAATTCTGGAGGAGACACATTCAAACCATTGCATCGTCTCTCCAACTTTTTGTCAAAATCCCTTTTTGTGTTGTCTCCCTTCCCATTCTCTCTGCTTTGTGGACTTGAGCCTTTTTTATTCTCTTACTGTCAGCTGTGGGATTTGACATGAAAACAGAGAGGTACTTGCATGGCGACTCTTCCCCTTGTACCCAGAAGAACACGACTGCTGGATAGCTCTGTGCCAGTCCCTTCCTGTCCTTTGGACCCAGGTTGCTCATGTGAGGAAGAGGAAAGTGTTGGGGAGATGGCTTCTCAAGTATGGCTGGCTCTGGTGGTGTTTCTGGGCTCTTCTGAGGTCTCCGGAAACCTTCATAGACTCTGCAGAATGAAGCACCACAGCTTGGTCCAGGGCATCTGCAGATTGAGACGGCCCTCTCTTCCTCCCAGTCCCAGCTGACTCCACCAGGATCCAGCACCCAGCAATGACCACGCAAGGAGCCCACTGGCCCCCTCCCCAGATGCTGGGGCATTCCTTCTCTCACACTCCAGCCACCAGGGTAGGAGTCTCCCAGCTAGGACCCTAGACTCCTAAAACTTCAGGCCCAGCAGAGATGTGGGTGTGACAAAACAGGGAGTGGTAGAGGCCGTGGCTCCAGGCAGCTCATGTTCCCTCAAAAGACATGCATTTCAAAGCTTTCATAACACTAAACTGTCTTGTAATTACCTACGTCTGCCAGCTGTATGCTTTGTTTTAAAATATAGTATATTAGCAGGAAATTTAAGGTGCAATACGGCCAATGGATCAGGAGACAACTGCCCCGGACAAGGTGGTTAGTTACTCACAGTCCCTACCAGGAGGGGGCATGCCACACCCCCAGGGCCACGTGGGGCAGCACCAGGATGCGTCAGAGGCAGAAAGAGAGAGGGGAACGCCAGGCCAGGACCTCCATTGTGGTTTCCATGGGCAGGAATGGGAAAGGGAGGGTAAGCAAGTCTAGGAGGGCTAGTCTGTGTCATTTCAGCAGCTCTGGGGCACAGGGACTGTCCCTGATTCTCTGGTACTTGGCCCTGGGGTGATGAGAGCAGGTGGAGAGTGGCCTGGAGGACGAGAGCCAGCAGAGGAGGTGGTAGGATTGTGGGCTCTGGATCAGTTGGGTTGCATTTGAAAGTGCCTTGCTGGTGGTGAGCTGTTTACCTTCTCTAAGCACTGGCTGGCTCTGGCAGGGGCAGCCCCTTCTGGGCCAGCAAGGCTCCACATGTCCAAACAACAGAAATACAGAAAATAAGAGACGTAACTCATGCGTTCCTCCCTCCCGGCTGCTGGTGAGGCACCGCTGCTGGGCATCAGGGGGCTGGAGAAGGTGCAGACCTGGTCATGCCAGAGGCCGTATGCTGGGGGCTTCCTCTTGAGCTGAGGGGGTTCTGGGCTGTGTGGGGGAAGAGCAAGTTCTGTTTAGGAAATCCTAAGTAAGGACTCAAGAGGGAACGGGCTGCATTGGGTGGTAAGGGGTTTCTGGGTGAGGGCTGTGAGCCGGCTTGCAGAAGAAGCAGGACTTTGAGATGAGTGTGGCTATATGAAGGAGACACCCCTAAAGAGAGGGGGGATGATCACCAAAAGCTATGCCATAGGACAGCCCCGGCCACTGAGGGGTGGGGCCTGTGGCTGTGGGAAGTTCTTCCTCTTCCACTTCTCTGCCCACCACCCGTCCCTGCCCTCTCCTCCTCCTCATCTGGGGCTGTCAACCTGTGGCCCAGTTCTGTGTGTCAATTGGCCTCTCGGAAGTACCCAGCAGCCCCTGCTCAAATCCCCTCTCCCCTTGTCCGGTGTGACCTGGCAGGTGAGTCCCCCCCCAAGGCCTTAGGGTGATGGGGTACTGTAGAAAGACGGGTTTGTGCTCCCCTGTTAATGCTCCTGCTGGCTGGGAGAGGCTGGGTTACCACCCCATGGTTCCCAGACGTTGGTGGGTCAGGGAGCCGGCGTGGGGCATTGCCCAGGGGAGGGATCTCCTCAAGTGGTTCCTGATGGCGGGAAAATAAAAATGGTGATTTAGAGGCCGCCCCCACTCGACGGGCTTTCTTAGCCGAAGACGTTCAGCTAATGAACCTCAAGCAGATTCATGGCCGGGTGTGAAGTCAACGGAGTCCTCACTCCGTGGAGACGAGCAGCATAAATCTTTGTTTTTAATGTCTAATGATATGTAAAATATTTAAATTTGCAACGCAGAATTATTAAGCTGCCAAGGTTTTTTTGCCTATTAAAGTGTATTCTTGCCTGAGAATTTATGGGGCACCCTGTGGCCGCCGCCAGCCCCCGTTAGGGGACAGGAGGTATAGATTTGTGGTCTCCTACTGTAAAAAACTTCAGGATCGCCTGACCCTGTAAACTGAAAATTCATGTCTCTCGCCCGGGGACAAATGCATTCTTTGTAAAGGCGGCCCGTGGCCAGCCTTGGGCTCATGTTAGTTTATTGTCACTGGTTGATAACGTTTAATGGAAAAGATACAAGAGTGCCAAAGAATTTTAATTATTTTTGTGATAAAGTTATATGTTCGGCCTTGAAAAAGTAGAGATAATGCAGGGATTCATTATTATTCCCAGTGTGTTTAAACAGACAACGCAGAATGCAAACAAAAGCAGATGAAATTTGAAAAGTATTATCAATATTGCAGATAGCAGATGCCCTTTCGAATCAGAACAAGCATATCTTCTATAGCAACTTTATGGTTGAGTAGTTTATTCATTTCCATTAGAAGGTTGTACGTTTCTAAAATATGTAGATGGTATCTAGAAAAACCAACCAACCAGACGGGTCATTCTGCTTGTTTTCCTAAATTTATTATTTCACTTTTGCAGGCCCGGATCTGAGGGGCATTAACATGGGAGTGGAGTCTTACTGTGTCAAATTCTATCTTGTCCGTGACCTTTGGCGGGCTCTGCGCTGGCACGGAGAGGAAGTCGGAGCGAGGTGTCTGGACCATGGCTAGGTTTGCGTTTGCCGTTATCTGGGTTGCATTGGCGAAGCTGCCAGTCAGGGTCTGCCTGCCTGTCATTAAACTTTCCACATTCCCTGGGCTCCCTCTGGCACCCGACGGAGGGAAACAGAGTCCAGGAGAAAACTGCACACACCCCTCACCATCCATTTCTCTTCCCCGTGCCCTCTGCCCTGGATTCAGATGTGCAGAGGTGATTTGGGTCCTGCCTCAATGTGTAGAAATGGACCTGACTTCTTCCCAGGGCTGTGGGCTTCCTTGGCATTGTGCCAGGGGATAGAGTTCTGGCTTTCTTGAGCAGTCAGGGCTTTCCAAGTTGTGCCAGTTTTTTTTTTCTTTTTTTTTTTTTGAGATGGAGTTTCACTCTTGCTGCCCAGGCTGGAGTGCAGTGGCATGATCTCAGCTCACTGCAACCTCTGCCTCCTGGGTTCAAGTGATCCTCCTACCTCAGCCTACTGAGTAGCTGGGATTACAGGCATGCACCACCACGCCCAGGTAATTTTTGTATTTTTAGTAGAGACGGGGTTTCGTCATGTTGACAAGGCTGGTCTTGAACTCCTGACCTCAGGTGATCCACCTGCCTTGGCCTCCCAAAGTGCTGGGATTACAGGCGTGAGCCACCATGCCCAGCCGTGCCAGTTGTTTTTTGAGGTTAGGAGCAGTCCCTAGAGAACTAATTGATCCCAAAGCCCCACCAACTCCTCTTGGAACCTGATCGCCTTCCTATCTTGATTTTTGTTTCTAGGAAATGGATCAATTCTTGGCCTCGTGTTCACTGAATGAAGTAACTTACAGCCCCAGCTTTGTAGCCAGACAGAGCCCTGGGCAAGTTACCCTGGCCTCGGAGCCCCCACACCTGACACCCCACGTGTTCTCAGCTGTAACGTAGGTTGCGGACACCCGTGTTGCCAATGTTATTACCATGATTGTTGTTTTCTTCCACTGGCAGATGCACAGGAAATGGCTCTCTCTGCTAAACTGAGCACCTCTGGGGCTCCTTCCTGGCCTGGGGTTTCTTTGAGACAGGCCCAGGAGAGTGACAGCCGGGCCTGAGAGGGAAGGACAGGCTGTGACTCACAAAGGTGCAGGAGTCCTCTCCCCGGGTTCACCGGGAGCTGACGGGCTAGGCCATGGGAGGCCTTGAGACCAAGCTCCGACTTTGGAGATGGGCCAGGCTTGGCTGGGCACCTCCACTGGTTTTGAACAGGGGGCGCCATGAGTTAACTGGCGCTTTCAGAAAGCTAAACCTGGCAGCAAGTGGCTTCTTCAGAGAAATGACTCACCCAACATCAGAATGTTTACCAAAATCAATCACGCGGTGGGCCATAGAGAAAGTCTCCTTACACTGCAAAGAATCTGTGTGGTTATACCGTGTCTGCGATCACAGTGAAATACAACTAGATATTAAAAGCAAAAGAATAGCTCAGAAATTCTGTTTGGAAGCTAAATAGCATATTTAAAATAGAAACAATAAAAGAAATCAGAAAAATCAAGGATGGCATGATTTTGAGGATGCTACATGCCCAAATGTGTGGCACACAGAGAGAGGGAAATCTATGCCTTTAAATCTATTTATCAGGAAACAAGAAGGGTTGAAAACAAACCAGCTAGGTGTTTGCTCCTAGAAACTGGAAAAAGAGCTACAGAGCAAACCTAAAGGAACAAGAAAGATGACAGGAATAAGGACAAGGGCAGGCACAAATAAATAGAGATTAGCAAAGGTGCAGACAGGTTTTTTGGAAAGATTAACAACGACAGAGGGAGGGCCACGAGATGGTGCTGTCAGGAGGGCGTGCAGGACACAGGATGCTTTGGGCTGTAGGTGTGGGGAAAAGGCAACCAGGTTTCTCCACGCATCTCACAGGACTGGTTTGCCTGGGACAGCCCTGGTTTCTGCCTGTTGTCCTGGCTATCACTCATGGCATCTCCCATCCCCTCAAAGGGTCCTGCTTTGGAAGGTAACTGACACCAGTGCTGTCCAATAGGAACTGAGACCCTTATGTAACTACTGAGATGTGTGGTTGGTGCAAATTCACATCAGATTTTGAAGACTTAGTATGAGAACAAGAAAGTAAAACATCTCATACATACGTGTGTGTGTGTGTGTGTGCGTGTATGTTTTATTTTTATTTTTATTTTTTTGAGATGGAGTCTCGCTCTGTCACGCAGGCTGGAGTGCAATGGCACGATCTCAGCTCACTGCAACCTCCTACTCCCGGGTTCAAATGATTCTCCTGCCTCACCCTCCCGAGTAGCTGGGATTACAGGTGCCACCACCACGCCCAGCTAATTTTTGTATTTTTAGTAGAGATGGGGTTTTGCCATGTTGGCCAGGCTGGTCTGGAACTCCTGACCTCAAGTGATCCAACCGCCTCAGCCTCCCAAAATGCTGGGATTACAGGTGTGAGTCACCACACCTGGCCTCATTAATATTTTTTATATTGATTACAAGTTCAGTAATATTTTAGATCTATTGAATTAAGAATTAATACATTACTAAAATTATTTCCACCTGGTTCTTTGATGTGATTACTAGAAAATAAAACATTATGTCTGTGGCTTGCATTCTACTTTTGTGTTCAGTGCTGATTGACACGGTCACCCCAGCCATGGGCAGGACGCTGGGATGGGCCTGGTTAAAGGCAAAGGCTTCGGTTTAGATGCAGACCCCAGCACTAACTTGTCTTAGTCAAATAATACCATCTCCTTACGTTTCAATTCCCCCTTCTCTAAAGTGGCAGTAGGAGGGGTCTCGGTCTCCTAAGATTTGGGGAAGTTCCACTTAGGTAACTCGCGTAAAGCACTCAGCGCTGTGCGGTTGGCATTCATTAAGTATTAGTTGCCAGTCATAAAACAGCATAACGATGAGATGCTTTTCCCCCCGCAGCCCTGTGACGCCACTTTATTGCTTAGGAAGTGATGGTACATGAAATGTTCAGTGGCTTGCCCGTGGCCTCGAGAGAGCAAAGCTGGCCTGCCCACCTCACCACATGACACTGGGGTAAGACGGACAGCGGGATCTGTTGCCTGTGCTCCTGTGAGCTGGCTGGCCTGGCAGAGGGGGCCTCTTTGCTTCTAACCACCCTTCCTTCCGCCAGCTCATCCTACTCTTCCCTAGAAGCCTTCTCTGCCCACCAGCCCCCACTAATCTCAGCCCGTCCTGGCCTCGAGTGAGGAGGGGATGTTCTCTTGGCCTCCTCTGCACACTCCGGGTTCCCCAAGTTTGGACCTTCGACTTTCCCCCTCTTTCTCCCCACTTGGTGCCCCCAGCACATAGCATGAAGTTTGGTCCTCCACAAAGCTTGGCTGGGAGCTTGACAAATGTTTCTTGGTTCGTCAAACAAACTCTCCGGCTTGAACTAAGTGCCTTTCTTTCAGATTTCAGAATGGATGGGCCTCAGCCATGGCAAATCTGAGAGTCTTTGTGTGCAGAAATGCCCTTGAATGCCCTTGTCTGTGCATGGTTGCCAGAGCTGGTCACCCCAGCCAGACATGCTGGTCTGGGCACCTCCCGGGAGGAGCCCCAGGTGATGGCACCTGTTTTCATGAACGACACAGCAATCTCCACTTCAGTAAGGGCCGACCATGCTGTTGATTCCTGCCCTGAGACCCTTCTCCCCTGCCCTGGTTCTAAGTGTAGATCCCTGGAGATCTGGGACTGACCAGAAGAGACTAAGAGGGGGCGTACACAAGGAGCCACGGGAGGTGACACTCCCGGTGGTGGATTCCTGCCTAAGTTCCAGGGAACTCAGAATCTGGGGGCCACGCTGGCAACATCTGTCTCTTGGCTTCCCAAAGAAAGACTAACATGCCAGCAAAGCCAGGAAATGTCAAGACCAAGAGCTCATGTGGACGTAGAACTTCACAGTTGACAAAATACTTTATGCTCTTTTATTTAATTTTCACAAAATCTCTGCTAAAGAGTGGTATTATTCCCATGGTATAGCAGAGGAAGCCCAGACAAGCGAACTTGGCCAAGAACTCACAGGGCTTGAAAGGGACCCACCTGGTCCCAGGGATGGGGTGTCACCAGCTCGGGCTGGGCAGCCTGCTGCCTCGAAGTCTACCCTGTGTACCCTGTTGGGTGAAGAGCATCAGGGATGAGAGGAGATTCTTGGGAGGCAGGAGAAAGGGTGGCAAGAGCTTGTGCTCAGGAGTTGGATAGGAGTTTAAATCCTGGTGCTCCCTGTTGCGTGGAAACTAATGAGGCTGTGGACAATCTCTTTGTCTTTGGGGGTTTCCATTTTCTCCTTGGGGGTGATGCTAACAAACCTCACCTGGCTGGTGTGAGGGTTTGGATGATGTAATGCATACCAGTGCCCAGGACAGAGGAAGCACCCTGTGAATGGTGGCCACTGTTGTTACCATTGGGCCAGAGATGTTGGAGAAGTCCCTGAGTCCAATCAATTACCTGGGAGGTTGAAGCCACACGCCCTGGGAGAGGGCAGGTGAGGTGCTGTTGACGGAGGCCCGGTTCCCTCGAGGCTGGGGGCACCTCCAGCTTCCGACTCCTCCTGTTCTCCAGGCTCCTCCAGGACCAGACCCTGCAGCCCAGTCTGTCCCACTCTTGCAGGGTCTCTGAACCTGAAAGCAGCTTGGGAGGGGCGTTCTGTTGCGAGGCGTAGAGTGTTTATAGGAAGAGCCTGGAGAACCGGAGGAGTCCGAGGTTGGAAGTGCCACCCAGCCCCCAGGGAACCGTCCTGCCTTGACAGCATGTCACTCACTCTCTCCCAGGGCTGCATCGCTTCACACTTCCAGTCCTCTGTATGTCTTCTGTCTCCTGTCTGTCTGCACCAACACGGTGGCTCGCCCAAGCCCCATGACCGTGCAGGGCCGGATCCCACCACTGTTGCACTGCTTGGCCAGCTCAGTTGCAACAGGCTGTTGTCTGGCTTCCTGGGCCCTGCATCCAGCCCTGAATTAGCCGCGTGTCACGCTACACTCAGGCCTAGCCATAATTTAGAAGGGGACAATGGCTGGCTTGACGGGGCGGACACACTGAACTGGGTCCTAGGATCAGCTTGCGCATCCCGTGGCGTGATCAGAGGAGACTTACACCTACACATTTTAGGGACCAAGAAGGGAGGTGGCCACTTTCATCATGCAGCTGTCTCCACAGCCTGCATCCTTGGAAAGGAGCCACGATTTCCCTGCCTGGCTGCTCCCAGCCGCCGTGGGTGAAGACCCCAGTGGCTTTCTGTGGGGACCAGCTGAAGGGACTTTCTCTGAGTGCCAGCAGAGGGAGGTGCCTCTGTTTTCTAAGCTCTGCCCTTCTTTGAAAATTGAGCTTCTTAAAATCAACCCCTTTGGGACAAGCGGCCTTGACTCTTCTCCCATGATGTGCAGGGCTAATGTTAAAAGGTAAAATTGTGTGCGGGTTCCCAGGCAATCATAATTAGAGTAATTGTCCTGTGTTGCAGGCACCCCTCTTTCTTGGAAGCTCAAAGCACTCTGTGAGCATTATCCAATTAAATCTGGAAATAGCCGGGTGAGAGAGGTGGGGACAGACCATGCACTGTTTCTGGCCAGAAAACGGCAGCCGTGAGAGGTTAAGTGACTTGCCCAAGGTACCAGAGTCAGAAACTGAGACCTGTTCAGTGCTCAGTGGATTAGCATCCAAAAAGCATTTACTCCACAGCTGCAGCTCACACGGCAGGTAGGAAGACCCAGTTTCATATGAGTACCAGAAATTCCCCATCCAGCTCCCAGGTTGCAGTTTGCTCTGAAACCCAGCGGTGTAGCCCCCACCCTGCCCACCTTAGCTGACTACTGGGCCTCCCGCCCTCCTCCCAGCTCCTGCAGACCTTTGAAGGTACTGACGAGCCTGAATAAACATTCCTGTAGATAACAGGCGGTGGTGGCCAAGAGAACTAACCAAACCAGATACATTTTATGGGTTGCAGAACAAATTAACTATGAGGAATAACTGTTTTTGAGAAATAACAGAGTTATAATTGTTTAAGTAGCTCTCTTGCTGGTGTGGTTTTATGGCTAGCCTCTGCTGAACTATAGACACCCCAACCCACGGGACAGATGGGCATTGGGACCCCCACAAGTGGCTTTGACCCCAAGTTTCATGACAGAAATGGACTGTGGATACCCCAGGTCATGCTGGGGTGGGAGAGGGTGAGGCCCTGCTGGTGACCCGTGAGAGCCCCAGGGTGTGCTGGGACACGGGTGGGAGAGGGTGAGGCCCTGCTGGTGTCCTGTGAGAGCCCCAGGGTGTGCTGCCATGGACAGCAGCTTTGCTGGAAAGTCTTCTCCATGTCTGGGATGATGACTGGAAAGACGGAGATGTGGGAATCTGTGAATGCTTCTGGGGATGGCCTCCATGCCAGAGTCCCAGAGCAGGAGTGTCCTTAGCAAATGTTGTACCCAACCAGGAGAAGGGACGGGCCAAGCCCCGTAAGGTGCATCAACATTTACACACTCATCACAACACAGGAGTGCCAGGCTCTGGAGAGGTGCCAGGGAGCCAAAATGAAATAACAAAAACCAAACAAAGCCCCAGGTCCTTGCCCTCCTGGGGCTTGCTGTCTCACAGGGGAGGCAGACATCCATTTTTAAGAGCCACACGGATACATGTATTATTTATGTGGTGAATTCCAGGAGGAGTGGGGCCCGGGAGATGTGTGGATAATGGAGCTGGGGGCGGGGACCGGCAGGAGCTGGGGATGCAGGAGACTCCCTAGGAAAGGGCGGTTGAGGAGGACCTGGTGGGTGTCACCAGGTGACACCTGTGAAGTGGCATATGTGTGTGTGCATGGGTGTGCATGTGTGTGCATAGAAAGGACCGGAAGGAAGCTGTCCCAGATACAGGGAATAGTAAGTAATAGTAAGGCTCCCTGGTGGGAAGGAACCAGAGAATGCATAAAGGGTAAGGGGTCTTGGTGCTGCATGAAAAGGAACCCTATGTTCAATATACCTTTTTTGGGGTGATGTAAATCATGGAAATTCAAGTCCATCTAAACTTTCCTTATGGGACTGTACAAGGGAGAGCATGGAGAGGCTTAATGGGGGCAAGTGTAGGAGAGGGTTAAACCCAAATGGCACGGCCCTTCCGGCTGGTCCCTGGTTACTAAGCTGTGCCTGGATTACAGCACATGGGGCCGTGGGGCCCCCACCCGGAAGGCTGCGAGTGAGGGCCCCTGGATCCTGAGTCCTGGCTGGAGGCCCAGAGGCCAAGGGATTACACGATGACACAGGGGATTGGCACAGAAGAGGTGCGGCCAGCATGATTACATCATCCGTCCCTCGCAGCCTCCCAAAGACCACTGTCCACCTTGACTGCGTCTGCTGCCAAGGATGAGGCCTTTTGGGCATCTGCCCCAGGCCTGTCCCAGACACAGCGAGTGAGAGGGAAGTCTTCAGAGGGCTGTCAGGGCCTTGCTGCTGGAGTGTGGCCCCAGGAAGTCATTGGGTGGGCTGTGGGGGCCCCAAGTGTCCTGTGACAATGTCGTCTAGGGCCTCTGCAGGTCCTTCCAACAGTGGGTCTGCACTGCCAAGCTCACTCATTTTGGCTCCCCCCACCGGCCCCCGGTGACACAGGGAGATGGGCAGGTTTGCCTTTCACAGGGTTCATTACTTTGTTATCAATGCCTCCTGCCCCTGCCCCCCACTTCCTGCTGCAAGGTCCCCCATCTTCAACAGTGGGTAGTGGGCCTGCTGGCCTCTGAGGCTCAGCCCCAGCTCCGATCGGGCCCAGGGCTCAGTAGGCTCCTTCCTCAGGGGGAGGTCTCAGGCTCCTGGTGAAGCCCCCTGAGCTTCAGGAAGGTAAGTGCAGCCATTCGAACAGCCCTCATTGGCCGCCTTCCCATCGTGGAGAATTAGGTGGCCGGGCTCCTCCCTCCCGCCCTACGATTATACAATAGATTTAAAGTCTCTGATATCCACAAATCTACATCAAAATATATTCTCTAGCTGTAGGGAACGTCTCAGAATTGTTAACCTTCTCCCCAGGTATTAGAGGTAACACACTGTGAGATTAGATGTATATTTTCTTCAAGATACACCACCCATTGAGGGGTTCATATTTACATCTTTTGTTGATATTTTTTATAGATTAAAAGCGCCTCTTTGCTAGGTGATAATTCTGCTAAGTACTGTAATTTGCTGCCATTAATATTTGTCTGAGTCCTAGTTTGCAAAATATATTTGAAACCACGTTAGAAAGTCGCATAATTGCTTCTTTAAGCTGGGGAAATAAGCAGTTTCTTTACCCAGCCTTTATCCTGTTAACCTCGGAGGGGAGGGGTGTTCATGGAGTCCTGGAATCGGCTGAGCACATCGCCCATTGAATTCCAGTGCCTACTGGGGGAGACGATGCGGCCCGGCTGGGCCCAGCTGCTGGTGGCTTCTGGGCTGCTCCTCCCTGGGCCACGGAGGGACAGGAGACCCATGGAGAGTGCACCACCCCTGCCTGGGTCTTAGGCCCTGGGGTGTAGGGAGAGCTGCCTAACCCCTGGGAGCCAAGACACCGCTCTTCCTGGGCCTCTCTTGGGTCCTCATCTGGAAAATGGAGGCACTGGCCTCCCAGCCTGACTCTCCCAAGGGAGGGTGTGGAAAGCCCCGCCCAGCAATCAGATGGCTCTGTGCCTGTCCCATTGTGGGCATTCGACAAATGTTCAGGGCATGTGTGAATGACACAGCTGGTGGCCTGGCCAAGCCTGATCCCTGGGAGAGTGGGGCTTACAGGGGCTGAGCATGCCAGGACTCACAGGGCTGGGTGGTGGGGCAGGGGGCTCTCTGTGATCAAGACTAGGGGCAGGAGGCCCAGGGTGACCAGCACCTGAGCCTCTGGTTTCCAAGGCAGCTGGAGACCCCGGCTGTCTCCTGTGCTCCCCACACCACACACACCCACCCTCCAGGCCTCCCACCATGGGAACAGGCAGCTCCAGGCCCTTGCGAGCAGGTGGATTCTATAGTCATGGGACCGCTTACAAGAGGCTGCACCATACAGATAGAACATCCATCTGTTTCCAGTTTCTGTGCGCATTCTTCAGGGTCTTCTCTTGCACCCCAAGGTGGCAATCAACTGGGATATCTCTAATCAGAAGAGCATTTTGCCTTCTATTGATCTGAAATCTTTCCTTTCCAACTACCCATCAGCTGTTCCCAGGTGTGAGCTAGGGCACCATGGAGCAGGACTGAGCTCTTACCTCCACCTCCACCTCAGCCATCAGGAGCCTCCTAGCCAGCCTCAGTTTATCCAGCAGTGAGATGGGGGTAATGATGGCCCTCACCTCACAGTGGTGTTTGTTGTGAGGATTAAAAGAGTGAAGGTGTGGCGAGCATTTGGAATAGCACCTAGTGATAGCATAATAGCATTTGGTAAAGGTTATTGGATATTATTATATGGTATATCCATCAGCGTGTAGAGCGTGTATCTTTGTGTGCAGAGCCTGTGTGAGTGCATGTGTGTTCTCACTATGTGCACCCCTGTGGATGTGTGTGACACACAGTGCACATATCTGTGTCTAGAGGGGTTGCCCATGTCTCTATGTGTGATCAACCCAGGCCCACACCCTTCCTGGGGTGCCCACCAGCATGGTTTCCTAATGGCTTCATCTCCTGCCCCTCGAGTTCTGTTCTCTCCATCTCCCCATGTCACCCTCCTGCCTTGGCTCCCAGCCCAGCCTGCACATGGCCTGTCCCTCCCAACCCCTCCAGCCTGCCCCCACCTCCTGCCATTGCTCGAAATACCTTCAGGGATGTTCAGGCCTTTGCCCTGCCATTCTCCGGGTCTGGAGCATCCTCGCTTCCTCTTATCTGGGCCAACTTCCACTCCTGCATGGATTCTGACTGAGATGTTGCCTCCTCTGGACCGTCCTCAGTCTCTCCGGTCCCCTGCATTGCCCTCATCCTGCAGCCCTCTTCCGCATAGTGCCAGCAGCTGCCTGCTCCCCTGCCTAGGTGCAGATGCACCTAAGTTGGGAGCCCTGTGGCTGGGGCTCACTCCCATAGCCTCCGTAACTCCCGTCCTGGCTGAGCCCATTGTGGTCCACACAATCCTGTCCTCTGTGGCTCCTGAGAGTCTTGGACCCTCAATTCCCTTGCTGAAGGTGGAAAGGCTGTCTCAGGGGTGGGGCCAGCCCTCAGACACCTGGTCATCACACACCTGGTTATCAGGCACCCGTCCATGCCCCAGCATGATGTAGTGGAGGGTGGGGAAGTAAAGGGATAGTTTGGGTGAAGTCAGTGAGTCAGCTGGCTCTGCTGGGCTGCTGGGCTCAAGACAGTCGGGAGCAGGTGCCCAGCTCGAGAGAGGCCCCTCTAGCCTAGGCTGGTGCCTGGGCACAGCATAGCAAGGCAGATTGTTGTAGGGTCCAGCCCCTCTGAGCTGGGAATACAGAGACTGCCCTCAGCTTGCCTGGGCCTCTCTGCCTGCTAAGAAGCTTCCACCAGTGGCCAGTGCCCCTCTCCCACACTGCAGTTTCTGGTCTTTGGAGGGCAAGTGCCTGTGTCTTCAGGCGTGACCCCCATCTCCTCCTCAGATTCCTACAAGATAGGGAGGGTACCTGGTGGAGCTCTACTTGGCTGAACAAGAATTTAAGGCTCAGAGAGAAGTGAGTGACCCCAAGTCACAAGGCTCACTGGGCCCTGGGCTTCTGATGCCAAATCGGGTTGTTCCTGAGACCCACAAAAGGTGGTACAGCCACCCAGGTCCAAAGAAAAAAGCTCAAGGCAGGAAAAATTGGGGTGATTGAGCTGGGTGGGGGAGGGGCTTTGCTCAGCAGATCCTGATGCAGGCCCAGCCCCAGCGAGGCCCTTCTCTGTGCATACCCACTGGCCTTGCCCTGGCCACACAGGCCACAGAATGGGCTCTGCACACTGGGCTGAGGGAGGGCTGGCCCTGGCCCTGGAGGTGCAGTGCCGATGACCCTACAGAAGCCTGTCCTGAATCTTGAGGGGTTGGGAGACTGGGTCATCCACTCTGATGGGGTGAAGCCTTGGGGCAAATCCCCCAGCATCAGTGAAGTGAGCTGGAGCCTGCAGTGGGGCTCCGGCCACCAGCTACATGCACTGCACCTTCCCTCACTTGCCAGCACCGGGGTGAAGGGGACTTACTTCTCTGAGCCTGGTTCCTGCCTGCAGAGTGGTGACCGTCCTGGCACCTGCTTCCCAGGAGTGTGGCGCGCATTAGAGGAGATGTGTTCATTCGAGTTTCCACAGAAGCAAACTCTGAGAGGAATCTGAGTGTATTTGGGAGGAAGTGCAGGGAGGGAGTAGGAGAAGAGAAGACGGCCAGGCGCCGTGCTCAGAAGCAGCTTAGGGCCACTGGTAATGGGGGCTTGGGTCTGCTGGGGACCTCCAGGGAACAGCAGAGCACAAGAGCCCTGGGAGTTATCTTCCCAGAGGGCAAGGACTCCAGGTGATTATCCAGCAGTTTCCCTCACTGGCAAGGGCTGCTTCCACGGTGTGAAACCCCAGGATGCGTGGCCAGTCCCATGCGCCTGCTGAGCACAGTCCAGGGCCAGTGACTGTCCTCAGCACAGTGGCAGATGCTAGTGGTAGGAGGCTGGGGGCACTGGGAATATGGAGGGAAGGGGTGGGGGTGGTGCATCAACATTCTAGAAATATAGGCCAGGTGCGGTGGCTCACGCCTGTAATCCCAGCACTTTGGGAAACCGAGGCAGGAGGATCACATGAGGTCAGAAATTCAAGACCAGTCTGGCCAACATGGTGATATCCTATCTCTACTAACAATACAAAAATTAGCTGAGTGGCACGCACTGTAATTCAGGCGACTTGAGAGCCTGAGGCAGGGGAATCGCTTCAATCTGGGAGGCAGAGGTTGCAGCGAGCCGAGGTGGCGCCACTGCACTCCAGCCTGGGTGACAGCGTGAGACTCCATCTCCAAAACAAAAACAAAAACAAAAGAAAAAAGAAAAAAAAAATACGCCTGGCGGAAGTTAGTGCTTCATAAAGGCTGGCTTCTGCTATTATTATTTCACATTGGAAGGGCCTCCAGAAATGGTCACACCTGATTTGTGTATTTTCATCAACAGAGGGAAACTGAGGTCCAGGGAGGAGGTCTTACCCAAGGCCACGTGACATGCATTGGTGGCAGCGCTGGTCCTGCACTCTGGGAGATTCCTCCGGGGCATCCTTGGGTGTTTGCCTGTTTAGCATGAGTTTATGGGACAGTCCCTCTGTCCTAGGCACCCCACGCACTGTGTCTCATCAAATCCTCACCAGGCGGTGTGCAATAGAAATCACAATCCCCGTTTCACAGATGAGAAAACCGAGGCCCAGGAAGGGCAGAAGAATGGCCACGGCCACACATGTTAGGGAGTGGCAAAGCTGCAGTTTGAGCCCTCCACACAGGTGTTTAACTCTAGCACACATGGCCTTTCACGAGCATTGAAACTGATAAAGGGAAGTTGCGGGAAGCTCAGTAGTTTCAGAGACAAATACATTTTGTTGAGTGGAACAAATGCTCTGGCTATAACCAAGCTGCAAAGCTGTTGGAAAAGCACAGGTCAGGAATGGACACGGCTTCCAGGGAAGCCAGGGCTCAGAGCAGGTTCAACAGACGGAGGGGTCGCGGCCCCCAGAGCTGGGGAGCCCACTTGAGAAAGGGTTGAGGGAGCAATGGGGACTGCAGAGAGAGGCTCCTGGATTGAGGGTGAGATGACCAGGGGGCTGGGCACACCCACCCCCAGTCCGCCCGCTGCCCATCTGCCTGCTGACTGCCATCCGCCCACTGGCCTGCTGGGTGACAGAGGTCAGGAGTTCGAGACCAGCTTGGAGCTGAACCCTGGGAGACACGCCACCCCCGTGCAATGGGACAAGGATTTGGGCATGGATTCGCTCAGTGACTTCTGGAGGGAAGAGGCCGTCGCCTTCCTTTACTTCCTCCAGATCAGTCTTCGAGCTCCGGCACACGGGGAGATCACATTGGCTGTGAATGGGGTGTCTCTTTTGTCTTTTCACAGCTGCAGACACTGGGAAACCAGGGCAAGGCTCGCATCCACTGCACTAATGTTGCTTTTGTGGTCACTTGGCTTGATAGTGTTTCTCAGGCTCTCTCTCCTGGGTCAGGCTGGGTCCTTGGCAATCTCTGCCTGTCCCCTTCAGTAGGTTTGAAACACCAAGCCCGGAGGGATGCGGTGGTGATAGACTCACCTTTTTGGTCTGGGAACAGGAACGAGAGATGCTTTCGTCTTTTTTGAGCAGACCCAACACGACTCCCCATTTCCCCAAAACCGACACAACAGTTCAGCATACCAACACTGTTTTTGTTCTTTTCAACACCTCATTTTGACGCAAGAGCTTCTCACACACCTTGGAAGGGGCTTCAGCCCAGATGAGGGGTTTTCATTAGCGTTGGAGAGGTTGGGGGCCTCAGACAAATCCATCCTCCAAGGCAGTGTATTCTGATGCCGCAGCTGGGCTCTGAAATGGCTTAGGAATTTTAGGTTTTCAGCTAAATGGTGACCAGGGTGGTCAGTGTGTGGCCAAACTCATTGGAGGAGAAGCAGTCAGTTCTGCCCTCTTGGGGCCTGTGGCGAGGTGGGAGGTGAGATGGTCTCAGGGAAAGGCATAGAGACCTGCAGGAGCAAAACCTCTCCCCACAAGGGGAAGCCTGCCCTCTGCAGCTGGGTATGCCAGAGGAGGGGCCAGGACTGAACCAGGGACCTCCTTGGGCTGCCCAGATGTTACTCTCCAGGGGCTGCCTGGCCTCATCCTAGTGTCAGGCCTGCAGCGTGGCCTTGCGTCCTTGATCCTTCAGATTACCCATCTGTAGCAAGGAGATGATCATGTCTCCCCTGTCCACTGGCTGCTGGACCACCTGATATGGGCATTGGGCGTCTTTGTGTTTCCAATTTCTTGTCCATCCTCTGCTCTTGGGTATCTGAGGTCTCGGGATCTATTGTTTTGTCACTAGTGGCTCATTGACTCCTGTAGCCCAGGATTCCACTTTTGTCCCTGGATTTCACCCCGCCTCATGCTCTGGGCACTGGTGACCTTCATGTCCGTGAACCTAATAGGCTTTTCTGCCTTCATCTTAGTTGACCTCTTAGCCACATGCAGCATGAATGTTTCCTATTTGAAATACATGACTTTCTTGGCCTCCATACTCCACGTCCTTTCTTCTGTCTTTCTGCGAAGTCATTCTTGGGTAGCTCTTCCTCCTTACTCTAAATGCTAGAGTTTATCATGTTTATTCCTTGGGCTTCTTTCCTGCCCCTCCTTCTCCCTGCATGATGCTACCTAATCCTACAGCTTTAAAACTCACCTTATCAGTTAGCAATTGCTGCAATATTACTGTGAGACAAACTTCCCTGCCTCTCATTGTCAGACAGCAGTGAGCATGCATCTCTCGTCTGTGCCTCTGTGGGTTGGCTGCAGTAGCTCTGCTCCATGCACCTCCTTCTGGGGCCAGTTACATGGGCTTGATCTTCTCATAGCATGTATTAGTCAGGGTTCTCCAGGGAAACAGAAGCAATAGTACATACACAGTCATGTGCCACATAATGACATTTCAGTTAATGATGCTCTGCATATACGATAGTGATTCCATAAGATTATAATGGAGCTGGAGAATTCCAATTGCCCAGTGTTGTAGGCATTGTAACATTGTGGAGCAATGCATCACTCCACAGTTACAGTGATGCTGGTATAAACAAGCCCGTCATATTGTACAAAAATCTAGCACATACAATTACATACAGTACATAGTACTTGATACTGATAATAAACGACTATGTTACTGGTTTACGTGTTAACATACTTCTAATCGTTATTTTAGAGCCTCATCTCCAGAGTTGAGTCTGACCTCCTACCTCACAACTATCACAGAGTCAACTTGGGACTCAACTCTAGAGGTGGGGCTACTTATATAAAAAAAGTAAGTGTCCTATACAGGTATACCATTATTTACACCTGAGCTGTAAAACAACCTCAGACAGGTTCTTTAGGAGGGATTCCAGAAGACAGCATTGCTATCAAAGGAGGCAACAGCTCCATGCGTATTACTGCCCCTGAAGATCTTCCAGTGGGATGAGATGTGGAGGTGGAGGACATTGATGATCCTGCCCCTGTGCAGGCCTAGCCTCATGTATGTGTTTGTGTCTCCATTTTTTAAAAAAAGTTTAAAAAGTTAAAAGAAAAAAAGCTTATAAAAAAGATATAAAGGAAATATTTTTGTGCAGCTCTACAAGTGTTTGCGTTTTAAGCAGTGTTATTACAAAAGAGTCAAAAAGTTAAAAAAATAAAAAAGTTCATAAAGTAAAAAAGTTCCAGCATGCTACGGTTAATTTATTACTGAAGAAAGAAAAATATTTTAAAGTAATTTAGTGAAGCCAAAATGTGCAGTGTTTATAAAGTCTGCAGTCATGCCCTAGGCCTTCACATTCACTCACCACTCACTCACTGACTCACTCAGATCAGCTTCCAGTCCTGCAAGCTCCATTAGTGATGCGTGCCATTTTTTATCCTGTGTACCATATTTTTACTGTATCATGTGTATGCTTAGATACGGTTTTGATATACACGTACTTCCCTTTGTGTTACAATTGCCTACACTATTCAGTACAGTAACATGTTGTGCAGGTTTGTAGCCTTGGAGCAATAGTCTACACCATACAGCCTAGGTGTGTAGTAGGCTGTACCATCTAGGTTTGTGTAAGTTCACTCTGATAGTTGTGAGATAGTAGGTGGGACTCAACTCTGGAGGTGGCGCTTAGACATTGGACCTAATTGAGAACTAGTTAAAACAGGGACGGAGTGGAAGCACCTTTCCATAAGACATGCCCGTTTGTGTGCCATATTGGTTTACCATTGCCATGGCAACACCTGGAAGTTACCACCTCTTTTCTAGGGATTTCTGCATACGCTGTCTCTAAATTTGCACGTGATTGAAAGTGGATATAAATCTGACTGCAGACCTGCCCTGAGCTGCCGCTCTTAGCAAATGAAGTGGGGTAACCCTGCTCTGCAGAAGCAGTCACAGAGCTGCAACACTGCCTCTTCAATAAAGCTGTTTTCTTCTACCGTATCACTGACTTGGCCTTGAATTCTTTCCTGGGCAAAGCCAAGAACCCTCCTGAGGCCCAAATTTGGAGCTTGCCTGCCCTGTGTCAGTTGCACAGTGGCAAAATTGCCTGATGATGCATTTCTTAGGCTGTATCCCCATTGTTAAGTGCACATGACTGTATAGAGACACAGAAAGAAATTCATTATGAGGGATCAGCTCACATGATTCTGGAGGCTGAGAGGTCCTATGATCTGCTCTCTGTGCTGGAGGCCCAAAAGCCAGTGGTGTGGTCCCAGTCCAAGCCTGAAGGACTGAGAACCAGAGAAGCCCCCAGTCTGAGTCTGAAAACCTTGAGAACCAGGAATGTTCATGTTCAAGTGCAGGAAAATATGGTGTCCCAGCTCAAAGAGAGGGAGAGCAAATTTGCATCAGATGAGGACCATCCACATTGGAGATGGTGGTCATCTTCACTCTGTCTGCTGATTCAAACGCTCAACTCTCCAAGAAGCATCCGCAGACACACCCAGAAAGAAGGTTCCACCAGCTACGTGGACATCCCTTAGCTCAGGCAAGGTGACACATAAAATTAACCATCACAAAGAAAATGCTGGAGCTCAAGAGAACAAGATGATCCAAGCTTCTGCTTCTGCTGTGTCTGCTACTGCCTCACTGGTCTGCTTTGGGTTGACGCCAGAGTCAGGGGGGAGGAAGTTTGCTTGGCCCACTGAGAGCTGGGACAAGGATGTGGATGGACGGTTCCATTACAGGAGAGTGAGGGGCTGAGATAAATAATTTGGTCTCCCCAGCACATCTGTGCCAGCAACTCCCAAATGTGTTTCTAGGCCAGGCTGTGACCTTCAGACTCACTCCACACCTCCCTTGACTTCTACACTTGACTCTCCTGAAGGCTACAGGGGATGATTACTCAGTGCGTCTGGTCTCCCCTTGAAGACTCAGTTTCCCTGTTTGTCAAGTGAGCAGGTTGATTAGATGAGCTACTAGTTCTGAGAGCAAGTGTGGGACTTAGGGTCCTGCATCACCTGTGTCACTCTAGACTTTCTTTTGGCTTTATGCCCCCTTGGGATTTACCTGATGGTTGAGAACATGAACATTTAGCCAATGACCCATTTGGGGAGATGGAAGAAGCTTCTGTTGACCCCTCCCAGGTCTGTGAGCCTGGCTTTCCACAAGCTCTCTGGTTCCTTGTGCAGAAGGTTAGCTGGGCCATGCTGAGTGAGTGGATGAGGTTGGTGTCCTAGTTCACTTGTGTTGCTATAAAGGAATACCTGAGACTGGGTAATTTATAAAGAAAAGAGGTTGATTTGGCTCATGGTTCTGCAGGCCGTACAAGCATGGTGCCAGCATCTGCTTGGCTTCTGGTGAGACCTCAGGGAGGTTTTACTCATAGCAGAAGGCAAAGGGGGAGCTGGCATGTCACATGATGAGAGATGGAGCAAGAGAGAGAAGGCGGAGAGGGGCCATGCTCTTTTAAACAATCAGATTGTGGATGAACACAGAGTGAGAACTCACTCATTACCCCAGGATGGACAGCACCAAGCTATTCATGAAGGATCTCCCCGCATGACCCAAAAGCCTCCCACCAGGCCCCACCTCCAACATTGGGATCAAATTTCAACATGAGATTTGGAGGGGACAAACACCCAAACAGTATCAGATGACTTTGCCATTCAGGCTGTTCATGGAATGAGGGACCCTCACGATGGCCACGAATCTGTCTCCTAGCTCAGGCTCTGAGTTCAGAGAGACAGGACTGAACTTGGAGGCTCTAAGCTCAGAAAGTAGGATCTGTGGGGCCACACTTTGGGCAATGTCTGGCCCTGCAGTTCCACCGCTACCAAGGTGATCAATTCTTCTGCAGTCATTCTTGTAGAGGCAGGTGTGGCCTGGGGACATCGCGTCCCTGGCAGGCCACCCTCTGTCCTGAAACAGCCTTCCTGGAGCCCTGCGCACCCCAAACAAAAGCTGCCTCTGACTCCTCAGCCTTTGTGCACATCTGCATTATTAGCAATGCTAATACCATTCTGCAATGATAAATAATTAAACAATTATGGTCATGAATCAATAAGTTTAGCACATTTTTTCATCAGCAAATTGTACTGTATAAACAAGAAATATAAATTACCAAGTCTAATTTCCCCCTAAAATTATAAGCATTTTATATCTAATAATTAAAAAAGTATTAGAATTCAATTTTGGATAGTTAGAACTTTAAAGAATTTTCAGTTTCCACCAAACACCATTAAATTGTCATGTTTTATGTCTCTGAATCTGATTAACATTTTGAGATCTGGCCTCAGAAATCTTTGTTAGCTCCCAGGGACGCTCCACCCAGGCTCCAGCTTCTCCCCATCCTCACAGACGGCGAATCCACTGGGCTCCGGCTTCCAAGGGTCTGGATCTGCGGGTTCCACTGGAGAGCGAGGATTTATAGGAATTTTTGATTGAAAGCACAGGTGACAAACCCAAGGCTTGTGGGCTCTGCACACCCTCCACAGTCTTTTGTGTGGCCTGTTGGCAGTTTGATTTTTATGTTTTTGGGAGATGTTGTTTGCTTCGTCTTTAAGTCTAGATGTCCAGGTTTTGTTGAGGAAAAAAAAACCCACACCAGATTTACAGTCCCTCAGATCCCCCATCTCATTCTGCGCAGCAGCTACCCCGTCTCAATGGAGCATGTATGGTCCAGGTGGCTGCAGTCCCCACCACTCCCCACAGTGTCTTGCTGTGGCTGAGGCCACCAACAATTGTCTCAGAAGGCCACATGCTCTTTTTCTGGCCTTGGCCCCGGTCTCTTTTGCAATCCCCGATTTAGTGGTTAGAATTTGATGACCCCCCGACCCCCCACTCAGTGGCTCACACCTGTAATCCCAGCACTTTGGGAGGCCAAGGTTGGCGGATCACCTGAGGTCAGGAGTTTGAGACCAGCCAGGCCAACATGGTGAAAACCTCGTCTCTACTAAAAATACAAAAATTAGCCGGGCGTGGTGGCACACGTCTGTAATTCTAGCTACTCAGGAGTCTGAGGCGGGAGAATCACTTAAACCCAGGAGGCAGAGGTTGCAGTGAGCCCAGATTGCACCACTGCACTCCAGCCTGGGAGAAAGAGCAAGACTTCGTCTCAAGAAAAGAAAAGAAAAAAAAAAAAAAAGAAATGGATGCTCTAAGCATGTAAGATAAAGTTCACAAAGGCCCAGAATCCCAGCATGTTTTACAGGGGGGAACACTGAGTATAAGATGGGTAATGGTTAGAGAGTCAAGGTCACCCCCAGGCCAGCTCCCTTCCAAATGCTGCCAACTGCTTGTTGCTGCCGTCCCACCCACCTCACCTTCCCTGGTGTTCTGCTGCCTCTGGAGAACCAGACCTCTCCGCTCCAGCCCCTCTCCTTCCCTCCCTTCTCCCAGGCTCCCAGAGCAGTGTCCCAGGCTCCAAAATGCTCTCTTTCTTGGCTTGACCTGTCCGCTACCAAAAGATGAAACTCAACCAAGAGAACATCAAGGAGCGCCAGCTTCCCACCTCCACTCTTCATGGCCAGCTGCATCGGTCCCAATCACGTGGTGGGGGCAAGTAATAGGATATTCCATCCATTAGTGGCTCACCCACGGCTCCTGCAATGCCTTCCACCCTCGCGAAGGGCACCACCAGGTACCCAGGGGGCCAGCCGGGTGCTGGGGGTCATTCTGGCAGTTCCCTCCCTTTCCCTCACCTGACAACCCCCCACTCACCTGGCACCCCTGCCTCCCCTTCCTCAGTCCTGTAGATTCCAGCTCTCTTCCACCCTGTATCCCCTCCACACACCCTCTCCACAGCCCCAGCTGTACTGCTTTTTCCAGCCTCTTAACTTCTTCGAAAAAACATTTTCAGCACAGCTGAAGAAGGGAGGTTCTAAATTGAGAATCTGATGAGGTACCCCTGGCCCCAGTTTAAAATAGTCAATGACCCCGCTTCCTCAGGACCAAGTCCATTCTCCTTACTGCTTTACGGTGTAGGTGTGCTGGAGGCAGTGCTGAGAAGTCCACACAAGGTAGTTCATGAATAGGGAGAGTGAGTCTCAGGATAAGGCGTCTGTGTGTCGGAAGTGAAGGCTGGAGGCCATGCAGGGTGGCGGCCTTTGTGCTGGGCTCCCTGGGCCTTTGTTCTGGTGAATCCCTCTCACCTTCTGTGTCTCCCAGGTCCACCTCATCCTTCCTGACCAAGTTCTTCACCTCTCCTGAGGAGCCTTCCCTCCCTACCCCAGGGCCTGTAAGTGATTCCCTCCATCCCCTCTGTGTCCATGCAGCTCTGTGTGGTGGGGATGGGTCCTGGTGATATCCCTGTGCCCACAGAGCTCTGTGTGGTGGGGATGGACCCTGGTGACATCCTGGTCCCCACAGAGCTCTGTATGGTGGGGACATATCCTGGTGACACCAGGATGCGTCCCCACAGAGCTCTGCATGGTGGGGACGGGTCCTCATGACACCCCTGTGTCCATGGAGCTCTGTGTGGTGGGGATGGGCCCTGGTGACATCGTGGTCCCCACAGAGCTCTTTGTGGTGGGGATGGGCCCTGCGGACACCCCTGTGTCCATGGAGCTCTGTGTGGTGGGGACGGGTCCTGGTGACACCCCTGTGTCCATGGAGCTCTGGTGTGGTGGGGATGGGTCCTGGTGACATCCCTGTGTCCATGGAGCTCTGGTGTGGTGGGGATGGTTCCTGGTGACACCCCTGCGTCCATGGAGCTCTGTGTGGTGAGGACGGGTCCTGGTGACACCCCTGCGTCCATGGAGCTCTGGTGTGGTGGGGATGGGTCCTGGTGACACCCCTGTGTCCATGGAGCTCTGTGTGGTGGGGACGGGTCCTGGTGACACCCCTGTGTCCATGGAGCTCTGTGTGGTGGGGACGGGTCCTGGTGACACCCCTGTGTCCATGGAGCTCTGTGTGGTGGGGACGGGTCCTCGTGACACCCCTGTGTCCATGGAGCTCTGTGTGGTGGGGACGGGTCCTGGTGACACCCCTGTGTCCATGGAGCTCTGTGTGGTGGGGACGGGTCCTGGTGACACCCCTGTGTCCATGGAGCTCTGTGTGGTGGGGACGGGTCCTGGTGACACCCCTGTGTCCATGGAGCTCTGTGTGGTGGGGACGGGTCCTCGTGACACCCCTGTGTCCATGGAGCTCTGTGTGGTGGGGATGGGTCCTCGTGACACCCCTGTGTCCATGGAGCTCTGTGTGGTGGGGACGGGTCCTGGTGACACCCCTGTGTCCATGGAGCTCTGTGTGGTGGGGACGGGTCCTGGTGATACCGCCGTGTTCACTGAGCTCTGTGTGGTGGGGATGGGTCCTCGTGACACTCCTGCGTCCATGGAGCTCTGTGTTGTGGCCATGGCCATGGGTCCTGGTCACTCTGTGGTACTGGGAGACTCAGCAGCCACTGTGCCTTTTGGACTCTGGATCTCCAGTCCTGTGGGACAGCAAGCCCAATGCCCAGGTGAGCAGACCCCAGGCCCCGGAAGCAGTACACTCACCCACGGAAGCATGTGGAGTGCAGACGGGGGCAGAACTCTCACTCCCACCATGCCCGGTGGACTGGGATGCACAGACATGGTCCCTGGTAGGCCCCAGCCCTCCCTCCCCTCAGGGCTGACCTGTCTGCCATGTGCCTGGCCACACCTTTCTTGAACCTGGGGATATTTTCAGCTCTGCCATTGCCCTGGGTGATGCTCAGTTCCTCGTTTTTCCAGGTCCTCCTCGAAACTCTGACTCTGGAGTAAGGTTTGGTGGACAGAGCTCTGTTGCCTCCTCAGGCCCATTGTGAGTTAGGATCTGTTTTCTTGCCTGCCATCTTCCAGAGTTGGGCTGGGCACACAATGCGGGCTCAGAAGGGATCCTGTGCTTGAAACATGAAGGGCACCACGCAGGATGACTGAGGGTGAAACTAACGAGGTGACTGACAAGTACACAGATGTGTTAACATTTCACCATGGCCAGAGTCCAGCCAGAGGGCCGGTGCTGAAAGGCACTGTTCCTGGGGCCCTTCCAGGGCCGGTCTGGGTCTCTGTGGAATGTGCGGGCTCAGGAATCATTGTTCCTGGGGCTGTTGTCACAGTGTGTCAATGCTATTCATTGAAGAACATCTCTTTGAATGAACTAAGAATGCTTAAAGAGAACAGTAGCCGGTCGGGCGCGGTGGCTCACGTCTGTAATCCCAGCACTTTGGGAGGCTGAGGTGGGCAGATCACATAAGGTTGAGAGTTTGAGACCAGCCTGACCAACGTGAAGAAACCCCGCCTCTACTAAAAATACAAAATTAGCTGGGTGTGGTGGTGCTTGCCTGTAATCCCAGCTACTTGGGAGGCTGAGGCAGGAGAATCACTTGAAACCAGGACACGGAGGTTGTAGTGAGCCAAGGCTGTGCCACTACACTCCAGTCTGGGCAACAAGAGCGAAACTCTGTCTCAAAAAAAAAAAAAAAAAAAAAAAAAAAAAAAGAGGACAGTAGCCATCGGTTAAAGACATGCACCTGTTTGTTGAAACAGACTGATCAGTCCCAGAAAATCCCTGCTAAGCAGTCAGCTGCCGAAAGCACCTGCCTGGGGCCTGGGCCCTCGCCAAATGTCAACATGATGTTGGGGACCAACAGGAACACTGGAGGCAAGTGTTGAGGAGACTGGACATGGAGATTGCCTCAAGCTGGGTTTCTCTTGGAATGCAGAGCCTGAGGTCAGGCCTGAGGGCGTATAGCTTACTGGGGACATCATCCCAGTTGGTGGGGGCCGAGGGAGGTGGGCAGAATTGTCTAAGGAGTCATATAAAATGCAGCTCTCAAGTGTCCACCTGGAGAAACAAAGTGGGGACTCATTTACCCATTGGCGCCGTCCCCCTAGGTCGAGGTGACCCCCGAGGGCATGGATTCCTCTTCATACTCAGGTTGCCCACATGTGCTCTGCAAGAGATCTGGGCATGGGCTGGGTGAGTGGGTGAGAGGGTCTCTCACTGCCCCTGGCCCACGAGGGGTATCCACTGCAGGGGGATACGGGGTGATAGTCCATGGAGGGTGAGAAGCAGTGCTGCTTCTGCCTGCTCAGGGGCTCAGGTGATTTTGGAGGAGACGAGACATTCCAGGCAGAGAGGTCATGCCCACACGTCGTGGCTGTGTCAGCGTCTCTGAGATCAGCCCCATTCCAAGGTCCCAGTTGGAGGCGGACACCTGGGAGCTGGGGCAGCCTTTGAAGATGTGCAGCGTGGAGGGCGCAGCCAGGGGCTGAGTGGCCTCCGCTCAGTGTCGCCCCTGCAGCAGGGCTGGCCTTTTCACCTTGCTGCCGTCCCTGCCTCCATTTGCCTCCATTCGTGGGTGGAAGTTATCAGGGCCATGGGTGCCAATGCCAGGATGCTGGGGCTTCCAGATTTTGTTTCACTCGGTGGCTCTTAGCAACATGTTTCTTGCATTCTGCTCATTCTGTTTCACATTTCACACTTCCCCAGGCTGAGCGAGCCATCCATCTAGTGCAAACGCTTCTGACAGGGCTGGGGTGTAGGACGCCCTGCTGGCCCCAGCAAGGGGAAGGAAGGGGGCTTGCTGGGTGGATGTGGGTGGCGCATGCTGGTCAGGACAGCCTGGGGTCGATGTCCCTGCACCGCCCGCCCCCCGCCTCCTTCCCTGTCTTGCAGAGCCCTCTTGGAGCTGGCGATTGCTCTGAACACACCTTCCTCCTCTTTTCATTCCAGTCTCTCTGATCACCTGGGGAGATACAGACCTTGCACCTTCTCCCTCACAGCCCAGACACCACCGGAATCACCTCACACACCACCTGAATCACCGAACATCTCCAAACAGCCCTCAGACTTTTACTCTGCAGGGGCAATTTTTAAAAAAAAATTTTCTCTTCAACCTTCTCAAAGCCTCTAGTCAGCCACTTAGAGAAGAACTCTCCAAATTTCCTATCTCTCCCTCTATATTTATATTGATTTACATTTAAAATTATTTTTGCACAGGGTTTTCCTTGATTTTCTTTCTTTGGCAATTACAGATTAATCTGAACCCCTAGATTTTTGAGTATGTATCTATGTCTCTATTTATCTATCTATATTTTATTTTAAATCTGTAATAATATTCGGAATTAGCTCACAAAACTGGATTACACAAAGCCAGCAGGTTTAAAAATATTTCAAAGATGTTGCTTTTATGCTTCAAATCCTTGAAAAGCCAAATACATTCACTTCTGAAACTAAGTCTTGGGTTTTGCTGAAAAAAAAATAAGAAAAGTGTTTAATAGCACATATGGCATAATTTTATTTGACATCTGTTTTGTAACAAACAATATTTAGCTCACTTATTTGCTGAATGATACAGTACACAGTGCAAACAAAAAGTCCAATGAACAGTTTTTCCAGAGTTTGTAATATATCAATATTTATTGCAAAAGAATGCAAAACTTAAACATTTAAGTGTGTTATTGATTGTAATATGCAAAACATTGATTACTGTATGTTGCCACTGCAAAAAAAAAGTGTACTAAATGCCTTCTGGGGTATGAAAATGAGGTGCATTTCAGCAAGAGGAGCTCACTTGCTCCCTTTGGTGACATTTAGTCTTAGGTCTGCCCCCCTTCCCCCGTTTGTGTCATCCTATTGAAGACAGCTGTCAATATATTTAGGATGCTTTAGCTCATAGCAGCAAAAATGGTGAGACTATTGGCTTAATTGTGAGGAGTGATTGATTTTAATGGAAACAACATTTAAAAACTCAGAATGCACTTTCTGTTGGCAGTGCTAATAGAATCCTCTAATGAATTGAAGCTTCACACATAAATGCATGGTACTTACTGCAACAATTAGCAGAGGACAACAATGGTTGATGCATTAAATTTTTTTAACTCTAAAGTTGAAATAAATTATTTGTTTACATAATGGGACCACAGGAACCAAGGCAGAAGCAGAACTGGCTATCACCTGATACACAAAGCACACGCCAACAAAACTCTGGTCAAGTGAAGCCACGAGCAGGACCCTGGTGTTGTTTTCTGTCCTTGCCATTATTATCGGAAAAATAATATCAGAAACAATATTTAAACAGATCATCCTTCAGGTTGTTGGGCAGAGGGAAATGGCGAGGACTCCCTGTCCTGTTGAGGTTCTGTGTGGTGGGCGCATTTTTCCTTGGGTTGACATCAATACAATAACAAATGCAGCCAGGAGGGGTGAGCTCAACTGGAGGGTCCTGAGGGATTGCCTGGAGCACACTCAGAAGCCCCCAAAACAAGGCTTGGAAACTGTCCCCCAACCCCAGAACAGGAAAGTTACAGATTTAATTAGATTTTTCAAAAGAATCATAATCATGAAAGTAAAATAAACAGCAGACATTTACTAAGCATCTCATGTTCCAAACCCCACGTAAGAGCTTTTCATGCCTCTCCTCAGGCATCCCTGGCCTTGACCCCTGAAAAGCAACCTGCAGGTTCAGAGGGCACTTATTTGGACCTGCACTGGGGCTCTAAGCGCTTGGAGGAAGCCATGACTTGTGTCTTCCATTTTGCAATAGTTCTCATTAGCGCTTGGTGCCCACTGTGTGCCTGGATCCCCACCGGCGGGGGGCGGGGGTGGATTGAGGGCAGAGATGGGGAGACCAAGCTCCTGCCCTCTAGTGTGCTGAAGACGAGGGCTTCCAGGAGCCCAAATTTGTGTATGGGGCAGTATAGGCTCGGAAAACAGCTTTGAGAGGTTCAGAAGGGAAGAGGAGGATGACCTTGAGCGTGTGATGGTTCTCAGGGCCCAACAACTTCCCCTTTATAGGGGCATCCTCTCAGAGCTGAGAGACCAGAACTGCAGACGGCCTGGGCATCCCCTGGTTCTTAAGCTCCCCCTATAACTTCCCCACCAGTCCCCTTGGCCTCTGGCTGAACTGATGGATTCTCAGTCTAACTGGCTGCCTCTACCCGGGGTGGCCTTCATCGCCCTTACTCTTAACTTCTCCAAACCTCAGTCCTCACGTTTTTCAAAGGAAGATTAAAGGAGGGCCCGGTGTGGAGGTTCACGCCTGTAATCCCAGAGCTTTGGGAGGTCAAGGTGGGAGGGTCACTTGAGCCCACGAGTTCAAGACCAGCCTGAGTAACGTAACGAGACCCCATCTCTACAAAACATAAAACAATTAGCCGGGCCTGACGGTGCATGCCTGTAGTCTCAGCTACTTGGGAGGTTGAGGTTGAAGCATCACTTGAGCCCAGGAGTTTGAGGCTGCAGTGAGCTGTGATTGTGCCACTACACTCCAGCTTGGGGGACAGAGCCAGATCCCGTCTTTAAAAATTGAAAAAGGAAGGTTAGAGGATAAAGGAGATAATATGTGGAAAGGACTAGACAGTACCTAGCACAGAGTAAGCGCTCAGAAAATACCAGTTTTTGTTTGTATGCTTCTTATTCATTGTTAGTGCTCTAGGCTTCTGTGAGAACTTGACTACTGCATAATCTCTCTGAGACTCAACTTCCTTACTGTAAAATCGAGAAAGCACTGCATTTTATTCTTCAGAGGGCTACTGGGGTTATTAGACCGAGATGATTCGTGGAGAGTGGCCTGCCCTGTGCCCGATACAGAACAAACACTCAGATGTTAGGTGACAGTAACAAGAATAATGTCAATATCTTCTGATATTGACAGACAGGCCTGGTTCTGTTCAGAAACAAAGAACTAACCCTGGCTGTGAAAGGGTTTGTGCTTCGGGGTCTGTCCTTGCAGAGATGGTAGATGGGAGACCCAAGGAGACACTAGCATCCTCTTTTGCAGGAGAAGGTTCTAGCAGATGTTGTGGCTGCAACAATTGGCATCAGTGACTTGGAGCTGAAACCTGGCTTGTGGGGTGCTAGGGGAGATCTTGGGGCAGCCTAACTCACCTACCCACTTCCTCCTCCATCCTCCGCAGCAGTGAGAAACGATCCGGGAAACAGAAAGCAGAGGCGAACAATATATGTCACGAGGAAATAAGAACACTGCACCACTAGAATAAATAATAATATTTTTTCCCTGGCTTTAATGAAACTCTATAGATATAAAAAGCTGGAGAAAGGGATTTTTTTTTTTACAGACCTTAATTATAGCAGGGTTGTTAGTAAATTTACTGAATTGCAAATGTAAAATATTCTGATGGCCTGAGTAAAACCACATATTTAAGCCTTCTAAATGAACATTTCTGTTTTTTGAGTAATTTGTACCATCTGTGTCAAAATTCTGAGTCTAAAAAAAAAAGCAGTGGAACAAATGTTGGTTCCATAAAACAGTCCTAGTTCATTGTTGAAATTGTCACACATTAACATTGCAGGCCATCTGGGAAGACAAAAGCCTCTAACCAGATTGCGGAGATGATTTTATTGGTCTGGTATTAATCAGGATATGGCATAATATTTAAGCAGAAAGGAGAGATGAGGTGAAGTGGGGCCCTTCATCCACCCCAACTGCGCGCGAGTTGTACCAGAGCCCCCTCCACTAGGGCGTGCGGCATTTTAAAGCCGGTTTCATCATCAGAAAATGTAAATAAAAGCCAAGGTAATATTTCCGGTTTGAACAGAGGCACACAAAACACAGAAACTTCATGGGTTAGGCGGCTGGCTCGGGGGAGGGAGAGCTCTTGTTCAGCGGGGTCTACCCAGAACCACGCCGAAATGAGGTGGAGTGGAGCTTCCCTTTATCACCGCGCATCTGACCCTGAGCGTGAGAGTCCTCACGCCCAGGACGGTCCCCTGCTGCTCACCGTCCCCGCGGGTGCACAGTGTCGAGGCCAGCCTGGCCTGCGGCAAGACTCACCACAGCCAGGGTTCAGCCCTGACAGCTCCAACCCCTGCACCTTGGGTCCCCTTCCTCTTTTGCACTGAGGCTGAGGGCCCTGGGCCTCAGCAGATCCCAGCCTTGGTCCCGCTGGATCCTGGCAAGCGCCCAGGTGCAGCTCCCATCAGCTCAGGGGTTGGTGGCTTGGTGGAGGCAACTCTTGAGGCAGGTCACTTTAGGATTCACCTCTGAGTGACAGGGGGGTTAGAGGTCACAGTTTAGATTATGTGCGTCTTCCTCCGGCCACTCCACTTGGGCACACGCCCCTGGGTGAGCGGGCTGGTAGTCAAGGATCTGACATTCGCCCGATGGGTCCCACTTTCTATGTACCTCTCAGATCTCCGCGCGGATCATCTCACAGCGCAGAGAGATGCCTGGGCTTAAGGACGTATTTTTCATACAACTTGCCCCTAAATGCAAGCCATCAATTTCATCAAGTGCTTAATGGAAGGAACATGGTCTGCCCCAAATGCTGGCTTGTGTTGAACCCACTGAGGGGAGGGAGGTCGGCGTCCTAGGTGATGGCTTCCTGAGAGACTTTCAAGGGAACTTCTGACTTTGTGCTAACTTGTACACACTGTACCCTCCTGTGCTGTGTGGCCCTGTGTGATTGGGGACTCAGGCGGGGGTGTCCAGGGTGCTGCTGGGAGTGCGTCTCCTGGGTCTGCTGCGGGGTGGAGAGCTGCAGCGGCCAGGTCTGCCCTGCCGGCCTTAGGCCTTCCTGCCAGGAGAAGATGCCACCCCTTCTGGGCAGCTTTCAAGGCTGGGGGAACGCGGTGCTCCTTGTGGAACTGCCTTCATACTTGGTTCTTTATCTTTGTCCATCTGGAGGTTATGCACAAATAAATGCCTTATGCAGACTGATGGCCTTCACCTTTGCTCCAAATGCTGGCATATGTAGAGTCTCTTCTCAGCATCTCCTGCATGCTGAGCCCTGTTGCAGAGGGAAAGGAGAGCCCTGGCCACAGGGCGTTGAGTCCAGTTTTCAGGAAAAACTTACCGGAAACAGTGAAGGACGTCACAATGGGAAATGCAAGTTGCTGGGTCCCCAGAGCTCAGATAATGAGCATGAGAACTGTGGGATGCATTAAGAGGGACCTTTTAAAAATAAGAATCTGAAGGCCGGGCACGGCAGCTCACGCCTGTCATTCCAGCACTTTGGGAGGCCGAAGGCAGGCAGATTGCTTGAGCTCAGGAGTTTGAGACGAGCCTAGGCAACATGCTGAAACCCCAACTCTACAAAAAATAGAAAAAAATTATCCAGGCATGGTGGCATGCACCTGTGGTCCCATCTACTTGGGAGGCTGAGGCAGGAGGATTGTTTGAGCCCAGGAGGTTGAGGCTGCAGTGAGCCAAGATGGCACCTCTGCACTCCAGTCTGGGTGACAAAGTGAGATCCTGTCAAAAAAAAAAAAAAAAAAAAAGAAAAGAAAAGAAAACATGAGACCTTGTCTCTAATAAATAAATAAATAAGGCTCTATCTCTGAAAAAAAAAAAAGAAAGAAATCAACAGCCCATCTCTTAAAACAGCAGCAACAAAATGGACACAGATCACACTTCTCTGCTATATAAAACCCTTTAGTGGCTCCCACTTGCCCCAGAAAGAGAGGCCAGAGTCCCTGAGAGGCCCTTGCCCCCTGGGCTTCCACGGGAGGGGCCTTCCCTGCTCCTCCACACCGCAGGGCCTTTGCCCCTGCTGTGCTGTCTGCCTGGAAGCCCCTTGATCACCTGCCGGGTCAGCCCGGCCAATCTCTTTTCTTCTTTCAATACCAACACAGGCAGAGCTTCTTTAAGGATTTGTTCCTCTGGTCTCATAGCACCTTCCACTCCTCCCTTGCTGCTCGTAACACTGTTTTAATTAAGTGGTTTATGATGTAATTATTGTTTGTGTCTTCATGTCTGAACACAAGGAGATCAACTATTTTCCCAATGAAAAGATGAGAACTTTTTTGGTGGGGGTCTTGTTTGTATATAGAAACTCATAAGGATGAAGTCAAAATAGTCCAATGCTTCTTTATAATAGTTATTAACTATGTTGCAATGCATACTTGATATCACTTTTTTTGAGCTAGGGCTTCATTCTGTCACCCAGGCTGGAGTGCAGTGGTGCAATGGTAGCTGACTGCAGCCTCGAACTCCTGGGCTCAAGTGAACCTCCTGCCTTGGCCTCCCAAAGTCCTGGGATTACAGGCATGAGCCACTGTGCCCTGCCCCGAAATCAATTTTTTTTTTAAAAAATTTTCTTTCCATAGGTTATTGGGGAACAGGTGGTGTTTGGTTACATGAGTAAGTTGTTTAGTGGTGATTTGTGAGATTTTGGTGCACCCGTGTCCGGAGCAGTGTACACTGCACACAATTTGTAGTCTTTTATCCCTCACCCCCTTCCCATCCTTTTCCCCTGAGTCCTCGAAGTCCATTGTGTCATTCTTACGCCTTTGCATCCTCATAGCTTAGTTTCCACTTACGAGTGAGAACATAGGATGTTTGGTTTTCTGTTCCTGAGTTACTTCACTTAGAGTAATAGTCTCCAATCTCATCCAGGTCACTGTGAATGCCGTTAATTCATTCCTTTTTATGGCTGTGTAGTATTCCATCATATATGTATACTACAGTTTCTTTATCTACTCATTGATTGATGGGCATTTGGGCTGGTTCCACATTTTTGCAATTGCGAATTGCGCTGCTATAAACATGTGCGTGCAAGTATCTTTTTCGTATAATGACTTCTTTTCCTCTGAGTAGATACCCAGTGGTAAGATTGCTGGATCAAATATCCAGTATCTACAACGAACTCAAACAAATTAGCAAGAAAAAACAAATGATTCAATCAAAAAGTGGGCTAAGGACATGAACAGAGAATTCTCAAAAGAAGATATACAAATGGCCAGCAAAACATATGAAAAAATGCTCAACATTACTAATGATCAGGGAAATGCAGATCAAGACCACAATGCAATACCACCTTACTCCTGCAAGAATGGCCATAGTCTAAAAAAAAAAAAAAAAAAAAAAAAAAAAAAGATCTCAGCGTCGATGTGGTGATCAGGGAACGCTTCTGCAGTGCTGGTGGGAATGTCAACTAGTACAATCACTATGGAAAACAGTGTGGAGATTCCTTAAAGAACTAAAAGTAGAACTACCATTTGAAATCACTTTTTATGCAAGGAAGTACACTCACTGGGAATGCTTTTTTATTCTCCCATGCCAGGAATAAATTGCACTAAAATTTTCACACAGTGCCCCCTCCACTTTCACTGCCTTGGCTCTCGGGGGAGCTGTTTTCTCAGGCTCCTGCCTTCAGTGGTATGGATTCATTTGAATCCCTAAAGATGCTTTGGCTCACGCCTGTAATTCCAGCACTTTGGGAGGCTGAGGCGGGCAAATCGCCTGAGGCCGGGAGTTCAAGATCAGCCTGGCCAACATGCTGAAACCCTGTCTCTACTAAAAATACAAAAATTAGCTGGGCGTGGTGGTGTGCAACTGTAATCCCGGCTACTCGGGAGGCTGAGGCAGGAGAATCACTTGAACCCAGGAGGCAGTGGTTGCAGTGAGCTGAGATCGCGCCACTGCACTCCAGCCTCCAGAAATGCATCCAAAGCTGTGAGCTCCATTTGGGATCCATATTCTCCATAAAATAACCACTTGACTTATTTTCCTATGTGACCCTTAAAAGACTGCTTTCCTGTGACACCTAGCAGCTGCAGTTTTGAGACCACACCCCCTCCCCAGGAAGAAGTATTTTTGTTCTGTTTATTTTCTTTCCCCGTTTTTTTTTTTTTAACCTATTCCATCAGGTGACCTCTATAAGCATCCAACATTAGCACTGACGGCGGGGCTTGTAGGATGAATAGGTCTCTTCCTTTAAGTTCAGGCTGAACGGAATTGGGAGCAGAGCCCTGCGGTAGGACAGAGACTTCGCAAAGCCCGGAGCACACAGCAGCACCCCGTCTTCTAAAGGACAATTTTGGGAAACCTCTTGCCTAATATTCTGGCACTAAGGATCATTCTGTCACATCCCCGCTCTGGACTACAAGCCTGCAAGCCTCAGGGCTCCTCATTCCTGTGCACCGTGGAAGCCCCGTGCCTGCCCAGGGCCTGGCACTTGTACGTACTTGAAAACCTCGTGTGGAGTAAAGAGAGGGGTGATGTGCAAAGGCCTTGAAGTGGGGAAGGGTAGTTGAGGTGGCTCTGGACTCAGCATGGTGACAAACGGAGTGGGGAGGGGATGGTCCTTCATGAAGCAGAGCGAGGAGGCACTGTCACACATGCATACACACACACACACACAGACATCCACACAGATACACACAGACACAGACAGACACACAGACACAGACACAGACACACAGACATATAGACACATAGACACACAGACACACACAGACACACACACGGACACATATATAGACACACAGACATGCACAGACACACATACAGACACACAGACACACACATATGGACAGACACACACAGACACAGACATATACACAGACACACTGACACACACAGACATATAGACACACAGACACACACAGACACAGACATATACACAGACACACCGACACACACAGACATATAGACACACAGACACACACAGACACACACACACAGACATGCACAGACACACATATAGACACACAGACACACAAATATAGACACAGAAACACAGACACACACAGACACAGACACATACAGACATGCACAGACACACACAGACACACAGACACACACATATAGACACACACACACACAGACACATACAGACATGCACAGACACACAGACACACACACAGACACACACGCAGACACACACAGACACAGGCACACATAGGCACAGACACACAGACACACAGACACACACACAGACACAGGCACACATAGGCACAGACACACAGACACACACACAGACACAGGCACACATAGGCACAGACACACAGACACACAGACACACACACAGACACAGGCACACATAGGCACAGACACACAGACACAGGCACACATAGGCACAGACACACAGACAGACACACACACACACAGACACACAGGCACACGCACAGACACAGACACACACACAGACACACATATAGACACACACAGACAGACACACAGACACACACACAGAGACACAGACACACAGATACAAACAGACACACCCCCCCCACACACAGACACAGACACACACACAGACACACATATAGACACACAGACACACAGGCACACACACAAACACAGACACATAGACACACACACAGACACAGACACACAGACACACACAGACACAGACACACAGATACAAACAGACACACAGACACAGACACAGACACACAGACACACACAGACACAGACACACAGATACAAACAGACACACACCCACACATACAGACACAGACACACACACAGACACACACATGGATACACATAGACACACAAAGATACACACAGACATGCACAGAGACAGACACACACACAGACACACACACAGACAGACACACACACATGAGAGCTCCAGAGGAAAAGTGATCCCAGGCCAAACAGAAGCCTCTGGAAGCTGGAGCAGGGGTTCTGGGATTGCACCCCTGCCTGTGGCCACAGCCCTTGCTGGGCTTGCCCAGTGATGAGCGCGGACCAGGAGCTCTTCTGAGAAGCCCCTCCTGGCAAGACGTTGTTGTGAGGGTGCTAATGTCTTCCACTTAAGCAGCAGCCACCGAGGTGTGCAGCTTCCTGGTGCCTAATGGCCCGGGGTGTCGCCGAGCACTATTAATCCAGCTGGCCATTAATTCCGGGAAATGCTCAGGGTCATTACAGGCTGTGTGGCTTCCAGTGAGAAGTAACTCTGCAAGGTGAGCGCCCAGGCCACCGGCCCCAGGAATGGCCTCCTGCAGGGAGGCCTGGTAACCAGGGCAGGAGGGGGTGCCTGGCCTTTGCACGTGTGTGTGTGTGTATGTGTGTGTGTGGCGGGGGGAAGGGGGAAGCAGGCATGCACCCAACATCAGGGGACCACATCAAAATGGGGAGACAGAGATGTGCAGCAAGGGCTGTTCTCTGCAAGGACCCAGAGAGTCATCCCCTAAGTGCTGCCTTGAAGCAGCACGTGGCTTGGATGTGGGGGGTGCTGGGGCAAAACCGGAAGGAAGGATTTTTGCTGCTGCGAGTGGAGGGCCGGGGACAGGGAGAAATATTGGAGAAGGGTTCTAGGTAGCCTTGGTGTGATCTTCAAAGTGTTAGGTAGAGAGTGCTCAGTTTCCCACTCTGGTGAAAGACAAGGAGGCAGAGAAGGGGTGCAGCAGTGCCAGGGAGAGCCGCAGGCTCGGGCTATGGGTCAGGACAGGCAGCAGTTCCGCCAACAGCGGAGGGTCTTGTGCTTTTGCAGGGCAGCCACTGGGTCTCACTCTGTTCCTGCTGTCCCGCTGGCCCAGCCACTGGCTCTCAACCTGGATGGCCTCTGCTGTCCCGTGACCTCTGCTGCCCCATGGCCTCTGCTGTTCCATGGCTTCTGCTCTTTCATGGCCTCTGCTGTCCCGTGGCCTCTGCTGTCCCGTGGCCTCCACTGTCCCGTGGCCTCTGCTGTCCCGTGGCCTCTGCTGTCCCGTGGCCTCCACTGTCCTGTGGCCTCTGCTGCCCCGTGGCCTCTGCTGTCCCGTGGCCTCTGCTGTCCCATGGCCTCTGCTGTTCTGTGGCCTCTGCTGCCCTGGGGCCTCCACTGTTTGGTGGCCTCTGCTGGCCTGAGGATTCTGCTACCTGGTGGCCTCTCCTTATTGTGTTTTCTCTTTATAATATGAGATCTGGAATCAGGCCTCCAGGGTTCAAGCCTTGGTGCTCCTGTTTCCTAGCTGGGTGGCCCCGGGCAACCGACTGACCTCCTCTGAGCTTCAGTTACGTTTCCCATAAAATGAGAAAAACAACAGAGCGTTATGAGGATTAAAGATGACAACAAGTAGATCATTTGGGACCAGCCTCGAACACAGCAAAAGCTCTGTAAATGCTTCCTCCTCCTCCTCCTCCTCCTCCTCCTCCACTTTTCCTCTCTTCTGATTTTATTGTTTCTGTTATTCTCTCTGTGTGTCTTCTGGCCTTGATCCCTGACTGTGAGGCTCATGGGTGTCCTGTCACTGCCTCCGCAGAGGGGCTGGGCTGGGCCATTATGCACTTTCCAGAAATGAACGTCCCTGTTGACCAGAGTGGCCTGTCCTCGGGCCATCGCTGGCCACTTGCGGCAAGTTCTCTTTGGAAGAAAAGCCAACCTTCAGTTTGGTGAAAGTGTCAGTGTTTTGGGGTGCAGAGCATGTGACCCTAACGTAAGCCAGCACCCCTGGTCCCTGCCTTGGGAGCACTGTGGTCCTGGCGCAAACCAGAGCACTAGTCCAGTTCTGTCCCCTCCAGGGTCCCTCCCTATTCACTGCCTCAGTGACCACCACATGGGCAGAGCTTGCAGTTTAGCCAGCACTGTCCCAGTTCACCTCAAGTCTGAGAGGTCGGCCTGGCCAAAATTCAAATCCCCACTTTCCTGATGCAGAACGGACTGCCAGAGCTGGATTTTCAACGCAGGGCCACCAAGACTGGGGCCAGCTCCCGTCCCACTGTGCCACACTGTGTTTGTGCGTTTGTGACCCCGTGAAAGGCAGAACCGGCTGCTGTCGTGTGGGTGGATGGAGATTTGGGACAAGGACACAGACACAGTCGGCAGAGAGTTTGACCCCAGATGGAGGAATCGGGTTTGGCTAAGTTTCTCTGGAATCCTTCAATGAGTCTGGCTTGCTGCTATCTTTAATTTCGAAGACCCTGCTGAGGGCTGGCCCCACCAGGACGTGGTGCTCGGGGACAGCAGCCCCCAGGGCCCTGAGGCAGCTTTTCCTCTACCTGGACCCCGTTTCTTTCTGGGCTCAGTGGTGCATCTCAGCCAGGACTCTGCTCAGGCTGACTTTCCCGAAGCCCAGAGAGCAGGGAGCGGTGGCATCCACCATGAGTGGGCTGGCAGTGGGTGTCACATGGGGGCGGAGGAGAGGGAAGTCTGGGAAATAATGCCCAGCCCCACCCACTGAAGGACCGGGATGCAGAGAAATGTCACTGCTGCTGCACAAAAGTGCGGCATTATCAGCCCCTTGCAAAGGCAAGTGGATTAAAATGCCATTAACACAGCAAATTAAGCTTACAGTGAAGTAAACAGGAATTAAATCAATAACCAGCACAGGGGACAGCTGAATTTTTCCAAATGGTCCCCCGGGGATTGGGGCTAGTGGGTGCATAGGGTAGGGGGCAGGGTCTGGCTGGAGAGGGGAGGGGGTAAGTGACATGCTTAGAGATTGAAGGTCCGGGCACTGGCAATGGGTACTTGGAGGGTTCAGGCTGAGACCTGTCCCTCCAGTGGGGAGCAGCTTCGCTTCCTGTTTCCACCCAGGTGGCTCCCCCTGTTTCACCAGCTGTCCATACTTCTGAAAGTGATGCCAGATAGATGTCACCTGCTTGGCATCCCCCCACTCTTCCTTTGTCAATCGCACCTAGATTCTTCTTCGGGGACACTCCATGCCCCCAAAATCTCTTAGTCTGTCCTGTTCAGTTAGACCCACTGTTTGGCTGCAGGCTGTCCCTTGCCCAGGCTTATAGCACAAGAGAATTGTGTCCCTATGGTCACAGCATTTGATTTGGGGATGTTCAGCCAATCCACATCTGTGCCAAGAGGCAACCCAAGGACTTTGACTGGAGCCTTCTAAAATGTCCTGAGGGGCTGCTAAGCTGATGGGATCTGGCATCCTATTGCACCAGGAGAGCTTGGGCTGGGAGTGGGCTGAGAGGTAAGGAGGTAGAGGCTGGATCTGAGTGCCTGGATCCAGCTGTGCCTGAAGCTATGCTGGATTTTCCCCTGCATTCTATTTTTTTTTTTTTTTGAGATAAGTCTTGCTCTTTTACCCAGGCTAGAGTGCAGTGGTGCAATCACAGCTCACTGTAGCCTCAAACTCCCTGGCCCAAGCAATTCTCCCACCTCAGCTTCCCAAAGTGCTGGGATTACAGGAGTGAGCCACCGCGCCCGATCTCTCCCTGCATTCTTCAGGAATCTGAACCTTTTAAGCTAGTTTAAATCAGAATGTGGTCATTTGCAACTGAAAGAGTCTAGCTTGAAAAATAATTTTATTTCTTTTTTTAAAAAAAGAAAATTAATTTATCAAACATCTCTTAGGGACCATTGAGCATGGTGGTGTCCCTTGGTCTCCCTTGCCTGTCTTTTGCAGTCTGGATGCTGTTTCCTCATCTACCCTATGGGGTTATTGTGTTATGCCCTACCAGCCTGTGTGGCTGTCCCTCCTCAGGCCACCCATACATGCATCCATCTATCCATTGACCCATCCACCAATTCATCCATCCATCCACCCATCCATCCATCTACCCACCCACCTATCCATCATCCACTCATCCATCCATCCATTTATCTATCATCCATCCATCTATCCATCAGTTCATCCATCCAGCCACCCATTCATCCATCTACCCATCCATCTACCTGCACACCCGCCCTCCTCAGGTGTACATACCCATCCATCCACCCATCCATCCATCCATCCATCCATCCATCCATCATCCATCCATCTACCCATCCATCCATCATCTACCCATCCATCTATTAATCCATCCATCCATCATTCATCCATCCTTTAATCCATCCATTCATTTATCCATCTACCTATTCCTCCACCCACCCATCTACCCATCCATTCATCCATCCACCCATTCATCTATACATCCATCTATCCACTCATCCATCCATCCACTCATCCATCCATCCATCCACTCATCCATCCATCTCCCATCAATCCATTCATCCATCCATCTATCCATCCCCCATCCATTTCTCCATCCATTCATTCATCCGTCCACCTAATGGAGCCCTCCTCTGGGGCAGGTGGGCTCTATGCTGGGCTATCTCAGCCCACTACATTTCAAGCCTCTGATTTAATACATCTTAGGCAAAAGAAGAATCTTTAATGGGGGACACACGGATGGGTTCTTATTCCTTTTCCTCTCGGGTCTCTTATTCACCTGCCTTACCGCAGAGCTCCTGGAGAAGGGGGAAGACCCAGGACTGAGAACGGGATGACTTTTTCTCCTGGCAGCTCCTACTGAGCTCCAAGCCACCTCCATCTGGAAGCCTTTCAGGACTGTCCTCACATCTGGGAAGGCACCTGCCCTCTCTGTGCGTCTGGGGCCCCAGGGTCTTCCTTTGTCAGGCTGCTCTGTGACTGACACTTCCCGATTCTGCTCCCTCTCTGTTTTGTGAGCTCCTTGGAGGTAGGGATCGAAGCTTTTCCCTCCCTCTGGGCTCCAGCATGGAGCTCAGGGTGTTGTGCAGAGCAGGCCTCAATATGGGCCTGCTGAGTAAATGAATGAATGACACCCAGTCGCAGATGCTTTTCTTGAGGCTCTGATTATAGGTTCTGACCTGCGCTTGGGGCACTTTTTAGGGGCCATGGCCTCCCTGTGGGGATCTCTGCCCCACCATCCCCACTCCCTCCACCTACCCCCCCTTGTTTCCTCTTTTCTAAAGAGACTCCTTGGCCCCGCCTTGTCCAGGGCAAGTTCCCACGGCTTCAGGCAGTGGGGTGGGCTGCCTTGAGGAACTGTGTTTCGGGGATTGGGTGGCGGTCAGGGTGGAGGGTGCAGGGGACTCCCCAGACCAAGGTGGCATGATCAGGACACGCTTTTCACTTTGCTTGGTTATTGGTTTTCCAGAGATGCTTCTAGGAACACTTCACACAGATGGAGGGAGGCCATTACAAGGGTGATTGTTACTGTTCTTACTTTTTGGGGGAATGGTGGGGGTGAAGCATGCAACTGCCTTGCACCTCACAGGCAAGGGGTTCACTTGCTAAAAGACCCTTCTATTTCCCTAGCTTGGCTCTGACTGTCTGGTCTGTGGCCACCAGGGTCTCTGGGGGCCTGACACCCCCAGTCTGGACACCTCGAAGTGAAGGGGAGACCAGGGGCCGCCCCCACCCCACCTGCCCCACGGACGTGATCCCTGGCCAGGTCAGGGAGGGAAAAAGAAAACGGGTCCAACTCTGAAGAGTTCTGCATTCCTCTGTTGATTTTTCCCCTCTCCCTCCCTCAGGTTCCAAATCCAATTCTAGCTCCTGGCCAACTGGTAGAATTAAGGGATTAAGAGCTACCCAGGTCTTATCCCGATATGAAAAGATTTCACCGAGAGGCTCATAGTTCAGCATCCAAAGCCGAGGAAATCGCTCTCCGCCTGCCCTGGTATTGTTTTGCAAGCCTCGCTGGAACCACCTTTTGAGCTCCTGGCTGAGGCATCGCTGTTTCACTTATCTCTTAAGACCTCACTCATAATTGCTCAAAGTCCAACAAGCAGAGAGAACCCCGGGCATTATCTGTTAAGGGCCCTCTAATCCAGTTCATAAGGACAGAGTGTAATCAGGACACCTCAAAATCTTTCTAAGGTCAACGCAGAATGTCACATGAGCCCTGAGCTGCTTCCTGGCGAACCCCGGGGACCAACACAGATGCCAGCCCTCCCCACCTCACCACGGGAGGGCACATGGGGCTTGAAGGCTTGTGTGGGCCCAGAGCGAGTGCAGGTTGGCCAGAGAGACCAGACCCACTTATGGGGGAAAAAGACTTTGTATTAAAAAGCAGAAGGGAATTTTTAGCATGTGCCAGAGTTGGTATGTAACTTCATATGTGTGTGTGTGCATGTGTGTGTACATAGGTGTGTGTGCATGGACTTTTCTGGACAAAATTAAAATGAGCCCTCTCCAGGCTCTCATGAGTCCACTGGGTCAGCTTAGGCAGCAAAGGGCCCCCACAGCCCTGGGCACAGGACTGTATAGCTGGTGGCCCCCGACAGGCAAGGTGGCAGAGGTGTGGATGAGTCAGAGGCTGAGTTTCTGCAGGCCCACGGGAAGCTCGCTGACAAATGCTGTTAATCTTCGGCAGGGCAGGGGCACCTCCAGCACGGAGCTCCATATGGGCGCACCTAGATCTATCAGTCGACTGTCGACTGCCGCCCTTCATGGGACACGGGCGCGTCCCTCTGACTGATGGAGCCTTTCTGGGGGCTCACGGAGCCCCTGGGCAGGTGCAAGCTCAGATGCCAGAATCCCCTGGCACCTCTCATCGGTTCATCCACCTACAGCTGACAAATGGAGCTCCCTTCCCCACTGCACAACAGGGAAGGATGGCTTTAAAACAGCCTGCAGGACTAAGCTGGGTGTCTTCTTCCTGTCTAGGGCCTCACCTGGCCAGATCACACTCTTTCCACTTCTCTGATGTGAGCCAGCCAGTGTGGTGGCTGCAACCCTCTTCTGCCCTCCGGACATGTGGCTCCACCCCACCTGTCTCTCTGGACGCCTGAGCTCCTGAGTCTGGGCTGTGACAGCCACTTTCCACCCGCCGATGGCTCCCCTCTGTGGCTGCGTGCTCAGAGTGTGCCGAGGCAGCCTGGGATTCCTGCATAGAAAATAAGAAAGGGCTGGTATGTGTGTTGACGTCTTGGTTTGGGTCCCCCAGAAGCTGACCTCAAGACGAGGATCCCGTGAAAGTCATTGATTTGGGAGGCAACCACAGTGAGTGTGGTGGGGAGGGGAAGTGAGAAGAGAGGAGAAAGCCACCAAGCATGGCACAGGATCCACAGGCACCAGCATGCACCGAGCTCCCCTCCAGCGGGGGTGTGGGGAGGCGCCATTGCACCTGCCACAGGGTGTTCCCCAGGAAGGGGAGAAAGCTGGCAGGAATGCTGCCAGTTCCTGGGTGAGGGTTACCCCCAAGATATTAGTTACCTGGCCCTTCTGGCTTTGAAGGCCAGGAATTTCCAAGATCCTGGAGAAGTTCTCAGGGACAGAGGCATAGAACCTCTGCCTCTGGCCTTGGGAAACTGCAGGTACATGCCAGCTGCTGAGGTCTGAGAGATGTGGGCAGGGAAGAGCCAGCGTTGGCTCTGATGGCTTTCCTAGGTCACATTTCCTGGGCAGGTTGGTTGGGGAGATGGGACAATGTGTATATGAGTGGCACCAAGGCTGGATTCTGCTGGCCAGCTTTCAGCTCTTCCTGTGCAAATTTCTGGAGGCCTGGCCCTCTTGCTGCCTGGTTAGGACCCTCTTTCCAAGGCAAACACAGTCCCCACCCTCTGATCTAGATGACTGACCATCAGCCAAGGGCAGTTGCAGTTTTGGTGCAGGCCAAGACAGGCACTGAGGTGTGACCTTGAGCCAGTGACATCCATCTCAGAGCCTTGCTCTCTCCACCTGAAAAATGGGCACCTTGCTGATAAGCAAGGGGTAGCCCAGAATAATCCACAGTATTGGAGATGAATTCGGGACATTGGTGTGCACTTCTGCTTAGCCTAATATAGATACAGATGGATGCACGTAAAGGTATTTTAGATATGTCTATATACAGGGGTTAGTGTACACACATCTGCTTCCTAGCTCTGTCCACCGAGAGGGCCTAGAAACAACGACATCCCAGTAATAACACCTACCACCCGGGCCTTGGTTTCTAATAACATCCTCAAAACCAGGAGCCAGAATTCGTTGAAGAAACAGCCCATTCTAGGATTGGGACAGGAAATGTCAGATAAGCCTGAAGCATATTGCAGTGCCAAAAAGTAGAGTGTGCACACACACACACATATACACAAATACACATATACACATACATAAGCATACACATACACACACACATAGACACACACATACACATAGACACACATAGACACAAACATACACACACATACCCATACACACACATACACACACATACCCATACACACACATACAAACACACATGCAATGGTGGGGCTTGTCAAAGAGATGTAGGGATCAATGTAAGAGCCCCCAGTGGCCAAAATCAGAATAATTCGAGCAAGAAAAATGTAGTATTGCATTACAACCCAAAGTACAGGCCGGGTGTGGTGGCTCATGCCTGTAATCCCAGCACTTTGGGAGGCTGAGGCAGGCGGATCACCTGAGGTCAGGAGTTTGAGACCAGCCTGGCCAACATGGTAAAACCCCGTCTCTACTAAAAATACAAAAAATTAGCCAGGTGTGGTGGTGGGCACCTGTAATCCCAGCTACTTAGGAGGTTGAGGCAGGAGAATCGCTTGAATCCGGGAGGCGGAGGTTGCAGTGAGCAGAGATCGCACCATTGCACTCCAGCCTGGGCAACAAGAGCAAAACTCTGTCTCAAAAAAAAGTACAAAATATATATCCATGAATCCATACTGATATAGGTAAGTAGTTGAATAAATAAATAGCTGGGTGAGAATAGACACATCCCGTGCAGAAGAATTCCACGTAATTGACGTAGATGCCCCTCCCTCGAGGAGGCGGATGATCATCCCAGCTCTTAAGTGTGGGCTGCACCCAGTGACCCCCTTCCCAGTGGTACGCTATGGAAAGAGGGTTGAGAAAGAGGAGCTTGACCCGGGAGAAACCTGAGCCCAACCAGGCGAGGAAAGTCAGGGGCAAGTCCTCCTGAGAGTGGGATGTGGGGAGAACGGTCCTTATCCCCTGTGGCCTTTCTCCCAAGAACCCATCAGCTCAGTCTAACTGTGAGAAAAGCAGCAGACAGCCCCAACTTGAGGGACATTTTACAAAATATCTGGCCTATGTTCGTCAGATCTGTCAAGGACATTAAAAACAAGGCAAGTAGGAGAAATAGTTGCAGTCTAGAAGATCCTAAGGAGACGTGAGTTCTAAAAGCCACGGGGTGTCCTGGATAGGGTCATGGAACAGAAATAGTACATTAGGTACAAACCAGGGAAATCCGAATAAAGTGTGGACTTCCGTTAATAATGATGTAAGGAACATTGGCGCCTGATTTGTGGCAGATGTACCAGAGCAATGTAAAATCCTAACAATGTGGGAACTCTACTATCTTCACAACTTTTCTGTAAATCTAAAACTATTCTAAAATTAAAACGTTGTTATGGCCGGGTGCTGTGGCTTATGCCTGTAATCCCAGCACTTTGGGAGGCTGAGGCAGACAGATCACTTGAGGTCAGGAGTTAGACACCAGCTTGGGCAACATAGTGAGACGCCATCTCTACAAAAAATTTAAATATTAGCCAAGCCTAGTGGCACACACCTGTAGTTCTAGCTACTCAAGAGGCTGAGGTGGGAGGATCGCTTGAGCCCAGAAAGTTGAGGCTGCAGTGAGCCATGACTGCACCACTACACTCCATCTTGAGCAACAGAATGAGACCCTGTCTCTAAAAAAAAGTTTATCTTAAAAATGGGGCACCTCTCCTGGAAGGCAGCTCAGCCATTATGAAAGGACCCTGACCTGGCATCAGGGGATTTGTATTCTTGTCACGAAGTGACTCTTCCCCGCTGGGCCTCAATGTCTTCATCTGCCAAATGGCAGGGTTGAATTTCCACGTCTGATCTTGGCTGTCTGTGATTTCCTTCACACCTGGCTTGAGTTGCTGGGGAAAACTTTTAAAGAAGAGGGGCGCAGCTGAGGGCATCTTTTGCAGGACGGGTGGCTGAGGAGCATCGTGGCTGGACCTGAGGCCATCTGCCCTGGTGCCTGCATGTCCGGCCCTTCTCTTTCACAGACCATGGCCCCAGGATCCCTTGCTTTCATTTCCCAGCCTGTTATTGGGGCAGGAGAGTAGCAAGCGGGGGAGTTTTGATGAGGCGAGGAAGCAGTGATGTGTTTTAATGCACTGTTTCCTGGGGATCTAGAATGAAAATTTTAACAACTCAGAAGCTGTGCACTGAAGGCGCCTCTGCTGCAGGTTCTCAGAAGGGTATTCCAACTAAATTGCAGAAATATAAATATGCATCTTCCTCGCTTTTGATGAGCTATCACTGCGCAGAGCCCGAATCCCCAAGTGGCAAGGTGTTTTTCCACTCAATGGGAGAACAGCCATCTTCGGTTGGCCTGGCTGTAGTGCTCCTCAGCTGTGTTTGCACTTTGTGGCCATAAGGCCATGTGCTTCCCAGGACCTGCCGAGAGCTGACCTTCTGTACCAAGCTGGGAGACAGCCCAGGAGAGAGAAAAGGCAAAAAATTATTTTAAAAACAATACACAGAGGCTGGGGGCAGAGGCTCCTGCCTGTAATCCCGTTGCTTTGGGAGTCCCAGGCAGGAGGCTCACTTGAGGCCAAGAGTTCAAGACCAGCCTGAGCAACCATAGTGAAATTCTATCTCTACAAAAAATTTAAAAACTTAGCCAGGCATGGTGGTGCATGCCTGTGGTCCCAGCTACTCAGGAGGCTGAGGTGGGAGGATCGCTTGAGCCCAGTAGTTCAAGGCTGCAGTGAGCTATATACAGTGAGCTGCAGTGCCACTGTATTCCAGCCTGGGGGACAGAGAGAGACCCTATCTCAAATTTTTTTGTTTTTTATGTTTTTTGTTTTTAGACTGAGTCTCACTCTGTCTCCCAGGCTGGAGTGCAGTGGCACGATCTCGGCTCACTGCAGCCTACGCTTTCCAGGTTCAAGTGATTCTCCTGCCTCAGCCTCCAAGTAGCTGGGACTACAGGCAAATGTTACCACGCCCAGCTAATTTTTGTATTTTTTTTTAGTGGAGACAGGGTTTCACTATGTTGGCCAGGCTGGTCTTGAACTCCTGACCTCAGGTGACCCACCCACCTCAGCCTCCCAAAGTGCTGGGATTACAGGCTTGAGCCATCACACCTGGCCTCAAAAATCTTTTTTTATAAGTAAAAAATAAAGATAAAAAATGAAAAACAATGCATGAAGATGCCCGGCAGAAAAAATAGGGTTTTACAGGATAAGTCATTACAGTGCTATCCATCCACAGGGCCTACACACACCAGCTAACTCTTAAGCTTGGGCAAATCCTTCCAGAGAATGCAGGGGGGAAAACTGTTTCCATAAAACCTTCAGCATCAGAGCCAGGCACAATGTGGAGGAGACCCAATCCAGGGCTCTATGGAATGTATACCTTTCCCTCTCCACCAAGGCTGTGAAGTCCAGGCCCTGTGCCCCTAAGTGGGTCGGGCCCAGGATCTCTGGAGTCTGGACATTCCACCCACTGTCCCCTCATGGAGCTGCATTTCTCCGGCCTTGGGCCTGAGCCTGGTTTCACAGCCTTCTTCAGATACCTGTGGAGACACTTCCAAGACAGCACCATGGTGGTGTTTAATGAATGGCAAACACTCTCTCACAAACAGAAAGGAAAAAAAAAAACCTCCACAAATCCCCAAACCTGTTAGCTGGAAAATATTCCAAGATCAACACATTTTAATTCACTAATTAATACAGCTAAAAGGCATTTTTCATATTAGACTTATTAAAATCACTTGTATTTAAGTGTTTTTGAACTCATATTTTCCGATGCTGTGCGTTTTCCTAAAGTGTTCTAGTCATGTTATGCAAATGCCTATTTAAATTACCAGGGGTATTTGTTGTCTATTTCTACTCTGTAAAACATAATTTTAATACAAGTTATTTGTGAAATGCACATTGGAAAAAAGAAAATAAGATTTGAGATGGCATTTCTATGATAATTTTATTGCAAATGTTGACCATGTTTTTGTATTTGTCTGCAAGAGGTAATGCAAAATATACATAAGACATATTTCCGGGATTTATTGTTGTATGTGACTAAATTAGTAAAGCAAAATTTGCTTCATTGTTTGAACCCGAGGCAGGGCAGTCCGTCACCTTGTGAAGCATGTTTTAGAGGAACAGTCACGGCCATGCAGCAGGCGGAACCCCTGCCATCCCAGAAAGAAAATTTGCTCTTGCTCTCCACTGAAACACGATTTTCTGATACCTGTGTGCTGCCAGGCATGATGTTTGAGGCATAAACCCAGACCTTTGCCGAGGACAGGGAGACTCGGCTTGAGCAAGACAGGAGTGCTGAATGGAAGACATAACGGGGGTTCTCTGGAGTGATAAGGTGGCAATGTGGTGGCCAGACTTCAGGGCACAGGGAGTCCTGGGAGGGGCTTCTCAAAGGGTCTTTCTTTGTCTACTTATCAGAAATATGTAGCCTTCCTAGTACCAGCGTTTTTGATACACATGTGATACAGGCATAATAAGATGGCTAGAAGCAAAAGATGAAATTGAGAGAGGGAACCCTGGCAGAAATGCTATTTCTGAGCTTCCTGGTAGCCAAGGTGAAAAAGGAAACATAATGAGTTTAATGACACTAAGTCATTGTCCAGGTAAAAAATGTCTACCTTTTGGGAAGAGGGATAGTTTCCCCCTAGTCTTCTAGTCTGAGTGAAATCCAAGAAGGCCCTTCATAAGGGAAAACAAGGACACAGCAAGCTCTGTTCCCAGCGGTGGCTGCAGAAATGTCCTGAAAGGCTGGGCACGGTGGCTCACGCCTGTAATCCCAGCACTTTGGGAGGCCAAGGCAGGTGGATCACTTGAGATCAGGAGTTCAAGACCAGTGGAGGCTGCAGTGAGCTGAGATCATGCCACTGCACTCCAACCTTGGTGACAGAGACTCTGTCTCAAACAAACAAACAAAATCCTGAAGGAAGATGGTTGAATTGAAACCAAAGGTATGGTCAGTCACAGGTTTTAAAGATTTTCCTGCAGTGTTGTTGGGGGGACCTGTGACGGAATGAGACTCTGCTCCAACACCCCAACCCCAGTCCTACAAGGACAGTCACTCTCACCTGTGTCGACAGGACAGACACTGAGATTTTCCCAAGGGGGAGAGGCTGCCATCCCCAGTGCGGGCTGGTGGTAGGAGCACTGTAGGGCCTGTGTCCTAGTGGGGACAGCATTCTCTTGAGTGCTTGTTCCTTTTAGGTGCCAGTGGTTGGGGGTTATACAAAGTGTGGAAACACAAACTCTGCTACCTGTTACCTACCTGTTAGCTGGGGCAGCCCTTCCATCGATATCTGTGGAATGAGAACTTGGTTTGCCCTAGAGAAAGGGGCCTCCCAACATCGCCTGAACATACACAGCAAGCTCTTGTTCACAATAGACTCAATTCAATTCCCTTCCTTTCCCTTCCCTTCCTCCCTCTCCTCCTCCCTTCCTCCTCCTACCCCTCCCCCTTCCTTCTCCCTTTCCTCCCCCTTCCCTTCCCTTTCTTTCCCTTCCCTTCCCTTCTTCCCTCTCCTTCTCCCTCCCTCCCTCCTCCTATCCCTCCTCCTTCCTTCTCCCTTTCCTCCCCCTTCCCTTCCCTTCCTCCCTCTCCTCCTCCCTCCCTCTCTCCTCCTCCCTCCCTCTCTCCTCCTTTTCCTCCCCCTTCCCTCCCCCTTTCTTTTCATCCTCCTTCCCTTCCCTTCCCTTCCTCCCTCTCCTCCTCCCTCTCTCCTCCTTTCCTTTTCCCTTCCCCTCCCCCTCACTCCCTTCCCTTCCTCCGTCTCCTCCTCCCTCTTTCCCCCTCCCCCTCCCCTTCCCCCTTCCCCTTCCCCTTCCCTTCCCTTGACAAGGTCTTACTCTGTCACCCAGGCTGGAGTGCAGTGGTGTAATCATAGCTCACTAAAGCTTCAACCTCCTGAGCTCAAGTGATTCTCCCATGTCAGCCTCCTGAGTAGCTGGGACTACACGTATGTGCCACCATGCTGGCTAATTTTTAAAATTTTTTTGTGAGAGACAGGTTCTCCCTATGTTGCCCAGGCTGGTCTCGAGCTCCAGGCCTCAAGCAATCCTCCTGCCTTGGCCTCTTAAAGTGCTGGCATTACAGGCATGAGTCACCACGCCCAGCCTCAATATAGGTTTCTGGAAGGGAACTGACAATGGAGACTGCTGGTGCCGGTGGGCCAAGCCGTGGGCCAGTCTGGATTTACAGAAGCTGTGTGGTTGTGGGCCAGGCCTTCACTGCTCTCAGTCTGTCCCTCATAAGGTGAGGACGAAACCTACCACGCAGAGACATAAAGATGACAAAACACTTGCAAAGTACCTAGCCCGGTGCCTGCCCGGGCAGCTGGTGCTGATGGGGCACCCATGAAGACCACGATGCCCAGATGACAGTAAGGGTGGCCTGTGGGTGCCACTTAACTTCTAAAGCACTTCATGAGCCAGATCTCATTAAAGCCATGTTGCAATTCTGTAAGGTTAGGTATAGCTATCACCACCCCCATTTCACAGGAGGAATTGGCTCAGAGAGGTTCAGTGACTTACCAAGGAACGCACAGCATGTCAAGAGCGAGCCTGGGATGCAGAGCAGGTCTTCCAGGTCTCACCGGGCAGCGCTTTAATCCTCTCCCTTCACTCTAGAAAGCTGGGTGGACCTTTGGGCTGGGTTCACCATCTTCAAGAAGGAGGCAGCTTCGGAGGCTGGCATGGGTCCAGGACTGCATGTCCAGCCCTTTGGAAGTGTCAAATCTGGACAAGAGGTGGGACAAGGCCTCGGAGCCAGGGACTGACCACGGGCTTGGAGGTCATGTTCTATCTTCCCTGTTGCTTTCCCTCCTCCTTGTACCGACAGGGCCGGCTAATTAGGCAAGGCCTGTGGCTCCATATTTAACAAGGAAGGTGGAGGGACCCTGGCTGTGTGTCCCCCCCTGACTTTGCCTGCCCCACACCACCCAAACCTGGTCAATGAGCAATGCCTGCTCCAGGCCCTGGAGCCCGCTGTTGCACTGGGTGCTGTCACTCAAAAGGGCACTCTGGATGGGCCTATTCAGAGGCCATTGTCTGGCCAGCAAAGCTGAGCATGTGGCTGGAGGGCATTAGCCCCCCTGGTGGCCACATAGGGAGACCCAAACAAAAGGCCTGGACTGGGAAGTGCAGAGGCCGTGACAGCAATTCTAATTTTTGAGGCCTTTTGAAGCATCGGTGCGCTCGGAGAGCCTCTTCCCTGTATCATTCTTACGTGGATCAACAGATGTTTTAAAACAGAGCTCCTGATGCAGGGGAATCCTGGCAGGCTGCCTCGCTGCCCTGAGAGGGGGCTCTGCAGATGCCCTCAGGTAGGCGTTTGCTGAGCGCCACCATCCTGGCAAGGTGCACAGCTCTCACGATCTGCTGGGGAGGGTCTCCCTCCTGGGCCAGGCCTCACTGAGGACCAGCCCACAGGTCTCCGTTCCTTTCCTCCCCTTCTGAGCTGCTGTCCTGGCCTCTGAGCTGGTCTCTCAGTAGCAGGAGGAGCCGACAGAGGCAAGGGCCTGTTTCCCTGCAGGTGCTGTGTGCCTTCAACACGCAGAGGCTGTGAGGGCCGGGTCTGCAGACACCCACAAGGGAGTCAGCCAAGGCCACTGAAGTCCACTCAGAAAAAACCGCTGCTCTCCACAGGGTGACTTGGCTTTCAGTCTCCAGATGTTTACTGAGCACCTTCTCTGGACCAGGCTCTGGACTGGGCTCAAGGTCCTGGAGGGACCGAGACAGATGTGGACCTGATCTTGGGTTTCAGCGGCTGGAGGTGAAGACAAACACTCAATGTTACAAATGCTAAGTTAATCATCACAGCTTGCAAAGCGCGTCAAAGGGGAGACAGTCGGCCATGGCTCATGCCTGTAATCCTAGCACTTTGGGAAGCCAACGTGGGTGGATTGCTTGCGGTCAGAAATTCGAGACCAGCCTGGCCAACATGGTGAAACCCCATCTCTACTAAAAATACAAAAATTAGCTGGGTGTGGTGGCGCATGCCTGTAATCCCAGCTACTTGGGAGGCTGAGGCAAGAGAGTCCCTTCAACCCAGGAGGCAGAGTTTGCAGTGATTGTGCCACTGCACTCCAGCCTGGGCGACAGGGTGAAACTCCGTCTTAGAAAAAAAAAAAAACAGTCTAGTGGAGCCCTCCCCTAGAAATCAAGCCTGAAAGAAGACTGTGGGGCACCCATCTGCCTACCTGACAGCTGTTTAGTAAGCTCCTACTGTATGCCAGGCACTGAGTGAGGGGCTCGGTGTGCACAGCAAACCAAGCCTGACAAGATCATCGTTCCGCTGGAGTGTATGGTAGAGTCCAGGGTGCAGAGAGGTATGCTGGGAACAGCAAAGAGATACCCTCATTTAGGGGAGTGGTGAACAGTGGGATGAAAGAAATAAAATAGGCAATGTAGTGGGGTGCTGTGGGTGTGGGGAGGGCCTCCTACAGCTGAGGGAGGCAGGAAGGTCTCTTTGCAGAGGTCATATGGGAGCAGCAGCTTGAATGAAGTGAGCAGGGAGCTGGGGAGAGGGAGAGTGCTCCCATGGAGGAAATGGCAAATGCAAAGGCCCTGTGGCAGGCAGGAACCAGGCAGGTTGAAGGAGAACAAGGAGCCCAGAGCGCCTGGAGCATGTGGCAGGGACAGGCCGTGAGGGGAGGTGGAAGAGATGCACATGGACCATGAGGCTCTGCAAGGCCAGAGGGGGCCATCTGAATTCTGCTTCTCATGCAATGCAGAGCCACTGAAGGGGTTAAGAGAAGAGCGACATGATTTGCGTCGTGTTAAAAGTAAATCCCAGCTGTCTCAGAGGCTCACACCTATAATCCCAGCACTTTAGGAGGCAGAGGCAGGAGGATCGCTTGAGCTCAGGAGTTCAAGACCAGCTGGGCAACATAGTGAGAACCCATCTCTACAAAAAATGTAAAAATTAGTCAAGCATGATGACACACTCCTGTAGTCCCACCTGCTCAGGAGACTGAGGCGGGAGTATCGCTTGAGCCCGGGAGTTAGAGGCTGCAGTGAGCTATGATTGCACCAGTGCACTACAGCCTGGGTGATGGAGCAAGACCCCAGCTCTAACAGAAAAGAATAATAAATAAATAAACAAATCCCTCTGGCTGCTGTGTGCGGAAGGATTTACAGAGGCAGCCCAGCTCAGGAATAATGGTGACTAAGGCTCGAGTGGACACAGGGCAGGCGGGATTCGAGGTGCACCTGGGAGCTAGCACTGCCTGGACTTGCTGGCAGATTGTGAGGGAGGAGTAGTAGGAAGGGGAGAGCAGCAGGATCTCTGGGTTTGTGGCTTGAGTAACTCACCCAGAGAGCCCGCAGTCGGAGCCGTCTGCCATCACCAGTCAATGTGGAGGGAGCAAGATCTGAGTGGAGGCCACCTGTGCACACGGTGTGGGGAGGCCCCGTAGTCCTGGGAGCCGGTAGGAGGCTGTTTGCTTGTAGCAGAGCCGGGGAAGGTCTCACGGAGTGGGGAGATCTGAGCTGTCCTTGAAGAATGAGTAGATGTTGGGCTGTGAGGAAAGATGAAGGGATAGTGGGAAGGCAGGTGAGGGGAAGATGGAAGTGGTGTGGGTTTGGGTGGGTTGTCTGTCTGGCAGGGAGTTTATGGAGCAACATGGGGCTGATAGAAATGGCCCAGGTTTTGTGTCACGGCCTCAAATGCCTGGATAAGGAGGCCAGATTTCGAGTGCAGGTGTGAGTAATTCCGGCAGACCAGAAGGGAGAGCAAAGTGACAAGTCCAGGTCAAGCTGAGAATTCCCAGGACATGGCTCTGTCTAAGCACTGGGCCTTCCCCTTTCTGGACCCAGTCATAAGAGGCCTACGAAGTGGGCCACTCCCCTTCCATCTGGAGATGGTGGATTCTAGAGCAGGGGAAGGCTGTGGAGCTGTCTATGTCCTTCTTACCCTGGCCTGCACGTCCTGCACAATCTGGTCCTGTGAGTGCTTCTCCCTCATCTCCAGTCCTCTCCCATCCCTCTGCGAGCTCCAGGCACACTGACTTTTTGCTGTTCCGCAAACTCAACATGCTCCTTTGCGCCCCAGGGACTTTCCACGTGTTCCTCCCTCTGCCAGAAAGCTTCCCCTCCACTCCTTCCCTTGGCTGATTCCTTCGCGTCATTCAGGTCTCTGCTCAAATGGCTCCTCCTCCAAGAAGCCTCCCTGACTTACAGCTCCAAGCCCTTACCCATTCCGTCCTCATTTCGTCTTCTTTCTGGCACATATCTCAGACTGAGACTGTGTTGTTTGTTTACTTGCATCATTGTATATCTACTGCCTCTGCCCCAATCAGAATGGAAGCCTCATAGCCTTGAGAATTTGATCATCTTGGTTACTGCTGTGTCCCCAAGACTGGAAGATTTCCCTGCACAAAGTGAGTACCCGTCAGTGTTTGCTGAATGAATAAATGTTTTGGGGCCCCACCTTGACAACTGGGTGAACAGACCAAGCCCCCACCCACAACCCCCAGGAGATCTGGCAGGCTCAGGGCAGTCCCCCAGGACCCCAGACCTCCTGACCCCAGTCCTGCGCTCTGCTGGGAGGTTTGCTGCTCTGCCCTCCCTGGGGGTTTCAGCAGCAGGAAGGCCAGGGGTGTTCTGGGTTTGGTTTTTGTAATTGGTTGGATATGATCATGAAAAGCATCTAACAATTGGACAGCTGGAAATGTTTTTCCTCCCATTTATTACTTAAAACAGCCTTGGAGTTTCTGGTTGTTTTTAAAATCAGATTCTCCTCACTTAAAAAAAGAAATAAAAAAATTTAAAAAAATACCATGAACCCACTCTTACATATTTTTGAAGAGACCCTGCAAGGTCATGACAAGGCCTCTGTTTGGGGGAGTTGGAGGGGGGGCTTCTCCATGCTCCGGAGAAGGCCTGGGAGCGTCCAGAGCTGGGTCTCGGCCATCCCGCAGTTGTAGTATCAGGAGGGGAAGATAAATTAAGATGAGTGCATTGCACAGTTAGACATTAACCATGACAGCGAAAAAGTATTGTGAATGTTAAAACGGCCCAGACTAAAATATACTGAGGTTAAAATACAGGGTAACTTTACAAATCACTAATAATTTCTTTGGCTTTCACTGCAATAACATTGATTTAATTCATTAGATTCCTTTCGAAATCTATATTTCAGTTTTAGAGTCGTCAGTTTCTGTTAATGACAATTTTGCGCCATCTGTTCCAACATGAAAATGAGGCTCCTTGCAGCAGACAAGATAGATCTCTAAGAGTTTAAGAAGGAGAAATCTTAAAGGTATTTCCCTCAGATGAGGCCCTATTTGATGATTCACACTCCAAATGAAGCTGCCCACAAAAAACTTTTCCTGGACGCCAGTAGAGAGATGAACCCCTCCCCCAGTGACTCCCAAGCATTCCTGTGCCTGCGGCTACCCCATTATCAAATGGGCCCCTGTGTCATCTTCGTCTCATATGTGGAGGGGAAATATTCAATACATTCTCACTCGTTCTTTTTTTTTTTTTAATGACAGAGTAATAATTCAGGGTGTCAGCATATCAGAATTCCAGTGGCTGTGATTAGAATGACAATGAGTTGCTGTGATCTGGCCATTTGAATCGTCATATTACAGTAAGTCATTTCCGTAAGGCCTGGTGAGCTTCTGTCTGCTGAGGGGCCAAAACTCAGTCTGGGTTTTCAGCTCTGGAAGAAATGTCTCTGATATTCCCCTCCAGTCTACCAGCCTCTATATCTGTAAGCTACCTGCAGGAGATAGTTTTGTTTCATGTGGCTTCTTTTTTGAGACTGAGTCTCACTCTGTCACCCAGGCTGGAGTGCAGTGGTGTGATCTCGACTCACTGCAACCTCTGCCTCCCAGGTTCAAGTGATTCTCCTGCCTCAGCCTCCTGAGTAGCTGGGATTACGGGCACCCATCACCATGCCCGGCTAATTTTTGTATTTTTAGTAGAGACAGGGTTTCACCATGTTGGCCAGGCTGGTCTCGAACTCCTGACCTCAATTGATCCACCCACCTCGGCCTCCCAAAGTGCTGGATGACAAGCATGAGCCACCGCTCCAGGCCAACAGGAGATTGTTTTGAAAACATGGGTGAAGACTGTGTGCCCAAATCCACCGGCATTGGAGGGGCCAGTGTGGGCTCGGCACAAGCCCCCGTCAGGAATGAATGGGAATTTAAGAGCACCTGGATTTTCTGAAGAGCAGGAGAAGCCCTGCCCGTCCAGCTGTTCGGGAGGTGCTCTGGAGTCTGCAGCAGGGTCTTGTGTTATTGGGGGAGGACATTCCACTCCTTGTCAGCCGTGAAAAAAATGAACCCACCCACGAAAGAAGACACAGCGCATAGTTCATGACCCAAGGAAGAGGGGATTTCTTTAAACATTTGAAAACCTTCTAGAAAAATATGCAGGCATTAAAACATACATGGAATTAGGCCGGATCCTCAAAGTTAATATTCACCATATGTATTTACATTCAACTCAACGCCAGCAAATTGAGTACTGCATTACAGCTCGGAGAAAGAGGAGATTGCCTCTCACACAGGCTGACATTAAGTTGAGTTACTGTTCTGCCGTAGACTTCTCCAGGAAGTCAAAAAGACAGTTGAGAGAATCAGGCTGAAAATCCTCCTGGTACATCTACCTCCTAATTTCAAATACAAATTAGTGAAATTTTAACATTTCAGATGTCATACCTTGAGCAAATTAAAAATCAACAAAAATATTAAGGTTCTATGTTACCTGCTCAAGTGTACAGAATGTATAAAAACTTTAATCAAACACTCGGGTTTGCTCAGTTTTAAATTGTGTTAGTTTAATAGTTTCTTTTCTGCTGTTTATATTAATGACATATTCCCATCTAAATATATTGCCATGCTGAAAAACCATCACAACATTTCCAAGGTTGAATGAATGCAGTTGCCTTCATGCTTTTTTAATAAAAAGATCTCTTTCTATTAAGTTCCCCCTCTTTTTTTTTTCTTGTTCTCCAAAGATTGAGGCGCTCTGCAGGGTGTACAGTAGCATTGGGACTGAGATAAATACACATTGCCCCCACCTCATTTAGTGTGCAAATGCCTGCTCTGCAGCTGTGCAGAGCTGAGGAACCACCATTTCCTCCAATAGCCCAGCTGAGGACGAAGCCGCGGAGGGGCTCGTGGCAACACAAATTGCTTTTTCTAAGCATCGACTGAAGGTCTCATCACTTGGGAAAATGTCTTAATTTGCTCTTCTTAGCAAAGTGGTTGTATGCGCTCTCGACTCTGTTGGAGGAACCTCACCCTGTCTAGATACATCTAGAAGGATGTGCACATAGGCATACATGCAGGGTAGATGCCAGGCCAGGAGAACCCACCAGCAGTCGACTGGAGGATCTCCAAGTCCCATCACAGGCATGGGGTTTAACACCTTCTCCCCAGCACCCACCTGGCTGTACTTCCCATGCTGCCCCGCTGATTGGAGTCTGGTCCTCAGCTCTGAAAGGCACAGGTAATACAGCCGACTGTGCTCCAATCGGTCTCCAATTTGGCAAAACCAAAGTTAAACTTTCCAGTTTTACAAAATTGAGCAATTCTTAGGGTTCAGAGCAGGGGAGGAAAAGTAAATCACAGGTAACCCAAAGGTTATTTGAAGATAAATTCCCCAGGAGCCAGGATACTTTGAATTTGCCTGCTTCTGGGCTTGGGGCAGAGGACTCCAGCTGTCTGGCTGGGCTACTCGCAACTAATAAATAGGTGAGCTGTGCAAGACGGCATCTGAGGAGTTCCCATGATGCAGGACTGTCCTCCATGGGAAATAGCCGACTCTTTTAATACAAGGCAAGCTCAATTCAATCACAAGTGCATTATAACTCTAAGCACAAATAAATGTATTATTCCTACATTTCGTTATGATGTAAAGCGAGTCCTATGAATCTAATCACTTACAAGTTCTGATCAAAATAACAACCGTTCATCTGTCTACCTTTTCTTCAAAGTTATTTTTGAGCTTATCGACCATTATAGACTATCTCAATCACACAGACCAAAATAGATAATGTAATAAACACATACATGTTTAAAACATCCAGTTTTATCAAACCTTAGCACAATGTCGTATCTGCCCCAGATTTTTTTCAGGAACTGAGACGTTACCGCAGCAGCGTGCCCTGGTGTCCCTCTTGCCCAGGGACCAGCATCTTCATCATAGGGAGTTTTTAAGTGCTGGTGGCAGCTTGCGGGGAGAGGCTGATTGACCTAGAAAAGGGGGTGCTACTTGGCAGTATCATCTTCAACTTCTTTCGTCCTCATCCCCAGGAAGGGAAAGAAGGAAGGTTCCAAATGAAGGACACACATTTGACCTGAAGGCCCAGCAAGAATTGCATGTTGCAATGTGCACTGTGATCTGCAGGCGAGAGAAATGAGGTGATTAAAGCTAAAAATGAATATGCCCGACCTGGGAAACTAGCCTTCTGAAATAATTAGGCCATGAGACGCAGGATGAGGGAGCGAGATTCAGGTGTCTGTTGAAAAAGAGAGAGACTCTTTTCCCCCCTCGTGTGCCTTTTCCAAATGGCTGAAAAGTACCTCAGTTGTCTCCTGGAATTGGTTTTAGCAGCAATTCATTTCTGACCACGCAGGACTTGGGATTCAAGATGTGTTTTTCTAAGCCAGTTGTGATGAGATCCGGGGCTTTGCTAATCAACTAGAAATATGACTGGATATGAAATCTTTACCTGTTTAAGAAAATTATATATTTTGAGCAAATTAATTCCATCTGGACCAGTTACAGCCCATAATCAGCTATGTTATGCAAATAGTATCTTTGTGGTTGAAATCAATAACTTATTTTCTTCTGTAATAAAGAAAAAAGGGGGAATAAGTTACTATTAATTATGTACAAAATGAAATATTTTCTTGCAAGGTTGCGGGTTTCATTTCATTATGAAGGCTTTCCTTGTGCCAGTTTCTAGGATGCTGATGAGACCTGTGCTTCAGGATGACGTCCCTAAGGCCACCTCTTGTTGGGGAGAAGGTTCAGGGAGCCGGGCCTGGGCATGCTTCTCTGGGGATGCCCGTCCAGCAATGCCAGGCGATGTCTGCCAGCACCCCCTGGCTTGGGCTTTTTCCTCGGGCTGTAGTTCTGAGGATCACCTTATTTATAAAGCTTGCTGGGCCACAGTTAGTATCAGCTTCAGTTATAGATGAAGTTAATGACAGTATTGATTATGCCATAACCTATGTTAATAGTGAGTGTATTGCCTCTTAGCCATCGGGCCGTATTTATGGGCTGTTTCTTCCCTTCCAATCATGGCTGACTCCTGCAGGAATATCATACTTTTTTTTTTTTTTTTTTGAGACAGAGTTTCTCTCTTTTTCTTTTGAGACGGAGTTTTCTCTCTTTTTTTTTGAGATGGGTGACTCCAGTCACCCAGACTGGAGTGCAATGGTGCGATCTCGGCTCACTGCAATCTCTGCCTCCCAAGTTCAAGCGATTCTCCTGCCTCAGCCTCCTGAGTAGCAGAGATTACAGGTGCCCATCACCATGTCCAGCTAATTTTTTTGTATTTTTAGTAGAGATGGGGTTTCACTGTGTTGACCAGCCTGGTCTCAAACTCTTGACCTCAAGTGATCCATCCACCTTTGCCTCCCAAAGTGCTGGGATTACAGGCGTGAGCCATCACGCCTGGCCGAAAATCACTCTACTCTTTCTTCTGATCAAAAGGAGTGTATCTTTTGTGACCATCAGAGTCTAATGCAGAAACAGCAGTCGTGTAACACTCCATTTCAGCTGGGAATGCTTGCATTGGTTTGACACTCACAGCAGTCATTATCACCTTTACTTTTCCCTTCAGATGGGACCCTATATTTGGAGGCCCCATGGAGAGAGAACCCCAGGAACCCTTGCTCGACCTTCCCAGATGGCCAGGTTGGGGACCTCCTCCAGCCAGGTCACACTCCATGTGTTTTTCTAAATGTTGGGATGAAATCTCTTAGGGTGTGTTATCCCAGGATCTGCTCTTGTCAAAGCTGGTGGATTTTCAACCTGGAGCGAGCAGTCACAGTAACTTAAATGTGGAAATCTGTCAGAGAGTCCATGGGGCTGTGGCGCGATTGCTTTTGGCCTCCTGCCATTTCATTTACGAGGTACTTGTATTTGACAAACAGACCTCGTTTATGCACAGATATCAGCCTTCTTCCTGCCTGAGCATCAGGCACAAGACTGCGCCCTGACCTGGGTCCCGCATCTGTCACCCCCGTGGAGAGGGGCCGTTTCTCCCCAACACAAGCCTGTTCTTGTTCGCCTGGTAAAGGGGTTCTGAAGCGATGGTGTTGTGGAGTCTTTGAGTGTCACGCAGAAAAATGTCCCCACTCCTGCAGGGCTTCAGTGCAAGGTCACTGTGGGCAGACTCAGGCTCTCAGAGGACCCAGGAGAAGTAGGTAGCGGGCAGTCCCAAGTTCAACTGTGCTGCTTGAGGGTATGGCCTGCAGGAGGAGGGTTGGGGCCAGCTTATGGGGTGACAGGGGCAGTCATCTAGGAGAGGGGGGCATGGCTGACATGCTCAGGGCTTCCCAGGGTCCCTGAATTTAGAGATCTCTTCCTCCCTTGCCTTCTGGTGCTTGGCTCAGGGACACCCCCGTCCTCCACCTGGGAAGCACGCGGGGCTCTCCACTAGCCTGGGCATGGGACGGGAGGGCTCATTAACCATCCTCCCTTCCTCCATCCTGGCCTGTTTATGGATTCCTGACCGAGTCCGCCAGGCAGCTTGAACCGGTTGTGGACAGCTGGGCCGCTTGGCATTTTATGGTGAGTGGCGGCTTCCCAAGGCCGTAACTGTGTGTGCCTGTGCGTGAGCGCCCAGGGACGTGCCTTCCCCCGCCAGGCCCTTCTGAGGGGTTCCCTCGCCGGGGGTGCCACCACCCTGGCTGGCAAGAGCAGGGACAGAAGGGTGGGCAAAGCAGGCAGGGACTGGGCGGCTGGCAGAGGCTCCATCCAGAGGAGAAGCCCCCTCATCCCATGCCACCCTAGACTGATGCTTTCATCATAATGACGCCTCCTGGGGAGACACCTTATTGCTCTTCACAGAAACAATCTCTACTGAGAGAAATTAATTGTTTTGTTGTTGATGGGAAAAGAAATAGAAGCAGCTATTTTTAAGTGTTCTCTCTAGCTGGGGGTGTTGGAATCGCAAGTCACAGGTGGCTGTCTCAAGAACCCATACCCTGATAGGGTAGTGGGCCCCATGGGGTACAGCTGCCCTGGAGTGGGTACCTTCTGCCTGGGATTAGTTGGGGGGCTCCTGATGGCTTGAGACGAGGCTGCCTCATTCTGGGCACACAGCTGGGAATAAGTCCCAGCTCCGTCACTAACTGTGTGATCCCTGTACCTCTGTTTCCTGATGGGGACAGTGATATGTTTTCTTACCGGATGTTCTGAAAATTAAATGAGATAATATGTGCTCAGTGTTTAGCTGGGAACAAAGTAGGTGCCCAGCAACTGGCTAACAGTAGGAGCTGGATGCACGAGAGGATTTAGCAGTGGGTTGGCACCGGACTTTTCTGTGGGTAAGGTCTAATTGGCCCCTGCCCTTCCGTGGCCCTTGCTGTGCTGGTGCTGTGCCTATTAACCCAACCAGGGTGTGAGCCTTGAGTCCGTCAGTCTTGAGGCTCTGAGCAGCCTCCATACATCGGTTGTGGAGTGAGGATCCATCTTCACCCTTTGATATGCTCTGGCCCCACCTTGAGCTCAATCAGTGCGGGTGACCCTGAGCTCCCCGTCACACCAAGCACGGCACCAAACCCACTTCTGGAGCTGCTCCATAAACAGCGACTCCCCACACACAGGCGCATCCTAATGGGGGCCCCGGCAGCATATTTACTATTTACGGAGCATCTGGGAGATAACAACTTTTATGGGAGGGATTTTAATTAGTGCTGTGGCTAAACGCGGTGGAGTTAACATGGGTGGAATTGGCTGGTGCGCTGACTTCTGTGAGAGGCATCTGGCGGAGGGACGTCGCCATATTTATGACCTGGTCCTTGCCACTAAAGGGGGTGGGAGTGGAGATAGTGCTGAGAATCCCAGGGAAGTCAAGGCCACCACCAGGGCAGCCAGGGCAGCCAGGGCGGGGCAGGGGCTGGGCAGGGCCCGCTCTGTGGCCGGGAGCTCTGTGTCGTCACACAGGGCCCTGTACTTGGCTTCATGCTGTGCTCTTGTCATCTTGAAATGTTTAATAATTTAATCTTTGAGCTTCTGCTTGGTGAGTGAGGTCCGATGGGGCACCGGGGCATTGCACCAGCAGGGGAGGTGTGCCACACCGTGCCATCCCCTTTGCACCATGGTGACCCATGAGCACCACATTCTGGCAGACTCACCGTGCACGGGCATTCAACGAGACTCGATGCGAAGGCAAGGCAAGCACGTGACATCCAGTACTACGTGAGGTACTGACAGCCCCCAGGGGGCCATGACTTGCCTTTGTTTATATTGTATTTTTAATTTGTTTAATTTTTAATTTTTGTGGGTACATAGTAGGCGTATATATGTATGGGGTAATGAGATGTTCTGATATAGACATGCAGTGTGAAATAGCACACCATGAAGAATGGGGTATCCATCCCTCAAACATTTATCAGTTGAGTTGCAAGCAACAGGATTTCCCTTTGAAACACAGCTTGCTTCGAATGCAGAGGGAAGGCACTGGTGCCCTAAGAAACACAAGCAACCATAGTAGGTGTATATGTTTATGAGGTACACGAGATGTTTGGGTACAGACATGCAATGTGAAATAGCAAAACGTGAAGAGTGTGGTATCCATTCCTCAAGCATTTATCCGTTGAGTTGCAAATAACATGATTTCACTTTGAACCAGAGCTTACTTCAAACACAGAGAGAAGGCACTGGTACCCTAAGAAACACAAGCGACCAGGAAACCCAACCATATCCTTCTTGCCAGTGTTATGTCCCTAGAGTAGCCGATCCCTTACACTGGAAATGATGCTATGAGAGGAAGAGAAAGATGGGGCTCCCCACAGTCCTTCTTCCTCTCAGCCCTTCCTTGCCCATCCACAAGCTGAAGGTAGAGGGTATGGGCAGAGTGTGTGTGCCTCAGGAAGTGAAATAAAAGCAGTTGTGTTCGTTCTGTGCAGCTCTCCCACTGTTCTGAATGAAATACATATGAATGAATGAGCTAGAAAAAAGTTGTGTAATTTTGGTGATTCTGCTATGAGTTAAACACTTGTATATTTGTATTTAAAACTGGCATGGCACAATATAATGATGAACGTAAAACTCATGCTAATAATGTAGAGTTTTTATTTTTCTTTATTCAGAATGGCTTCAAATAGTAAGTTAAAAACACCATGACAAGTCTAGAGAAAGACTGGAAGAAAAAATAATGCTTTATATTTTAGCGCCTTTCCCAGCATTTCTCCCTTGCTTTTTGAACAAGGGGTTCTTACTTTTTTTTTTTTTTTGAGACAGGGTCTCACTCTATTACCCAGGCTGGAGTGCAACGGCGTGATCTCAGCTCACTGCAACCTCCATCTCCTGGGGTTGAGAGATTCTCCTCCCTCAGCCACCTGAGTAGCTGGGACTACAGGTATGTGCCACCATGCCCAGATAATTTTTTATATTTTTAGTAGACACAGGGTTTTGCCATATTGCCCAGACTGGTCTTGAACTCTTGAGCTCATGCAATCCACCTGCCTTGGCCTCCTAAAGTGCTAGGATTACAGGTGTGAGCCACTGCGGCCCGGCTGGGGTTCCTGCATTTTTGTTCATGGTGGGGTCTCATCTGTGATGCAGCTGTCCCTGGGTGTGGGACGCCAAGGGGCTTTGGCTTGAGGAGCTGTGAAAGTGTGAATCTTGCAGTGGCCAGGTGGGATAGGAGGTTGGTAGTAGAATAATAATCGCAGTCATAATAGCTGCCTCTGTTTGCATTTCCCGTGAGCCAGGCACTGTCCTAAGCAAGTCACATGGGTTATCTCATTCCCTCCTGCAAACCCCACCAGGTACTTTGTTTATGCGCCCATTGGACAGATGAATACATTCAAGTCCAGAGAGGTTAAGTAGCACAGCCAAGGAGGTTCTCAGAGCCCAGCCGGAGTCCATAGCCAGCCAGCCTTCTTGGCCACCTTGTTTCTCTGCCACCCTCATTTTGCTCATTTTACGGGATGGAAAACTGAGGCTCAGAAGAGCAGCCCAAAATCATGACTCGACAGGGTAGGGGCAGGCCTGGAACTCAGTCTCTAGCCCTGTGGCCACCAGGGCTGCTCCTCCCTAGGCCACCCTGCCTCACCCATGCTGGAAGCATTTTCCTTCTTCCTCTGAAAAGGCAGGCGTGTCACCATTCGTCACAGTGGGCTCCAGTATTCATGTTAGTAACCCACTGAGTGACTGTCTGCTCCACATTCCTTCTTGAGTGATGGCTCAGGACCTCAGCATAGCTCTCTAGACTCCCAACGCCCACCACACAAGGGCGCCAGCATTCAGAAACACGTATACGCCTGGACAGACGCACCCATAGCTGCTCCTGCACACAGACACACAGAAAGGCGCAGGCACATATGCATACACACACTTGTGCACAGACAAGCAAAAACAGGCATGCACAATGACAGTGCTCGGATGCACAGACACGCACAGACTCGTGTACACAGACACTCCTCAGACACACACGTGCAGGCCTGCACACAGACCTGTGCACATGGATATTTATGGGCACATGCCAAGGGTACACAGGCTCACACACGAGCTTTCACACACACATGTGCACACAGGCGGTCGGACATGCCCACGTGGACACACCACAGAATTGACTCAAGGCCACTTCAACATTGCCAGAAGTCCCAGCAACTCGGTCTCACAGAACTGGAACCATGGGTGCTGGCTTGTGGGGTCAAGGGGCTAAGGGGGTCATCACCTAAGGTTTGTTGGCACCTCTTCCACATGTCCTTGCAGGGATCCCTGTGCTGGAGGGATTGAGGTAGGAGAGAGGGAAGCACGGCAGAAAATGATCTTGGGGTCATGTGGAACCCCAAGTAAGGGTGGCCAATTTGTGGGCAAATGTTTGTTCTGTATTTAAGATACATGTGGGCTTAGAAATCACAAAGTGATAGTGCCTGTGCTGCGTGCCAGCTTTGTCATCCACAGTCCCCTAAGAAGCTCCCCACTGGGTGGAAGGGGACACACAGTTGCAAAATGCTGGCAGGCATGACGTCACCAGAGATGCGGGTCAGAATGGAGAGAATGTGGGGCCAGAAGGGGTCAGGGAAGGCTTCCTGGAGGGGGAGGGCTTGGTCAGAGCACAACAAGGCTCACCGATGCTGTTCTGGGCCTTTCCTTTCTCTACCTCCCTTCATAATAACCAGCTCACTTGGAGCCAATACACACAGGGAACTCATTATGACAACCTCTGAGGCCGTCCAGGGCCTTTACTCCTCCCACTACCCTCCTCTCCCTGCCCACCACCTGTAGGTAGGTCTCATTTCACCTCTGTCATCCAGATGTAGAAACTGAGGCTCAGAACGTCTCCAGTCTGAGGTCTCAGGTGGGAGAAGGAGTGGCAGGACCCCAATCCAGGACCATCTGCTTTCCAGGCCTGCCTCTCAGCCACCTCAGTTTTCCCACCGTGTGGTTGGAGGCGTTGCTTGGGCCCCCACCTAGAGAAATGGTCGCAGAGCTGGCTCTGCATTTGAAAGGAGTCCCGAGGCCCTGCCCCACATGCGCTAGCTGTGCCACTTTGATGTGTGGATCCTGTGTCTGGTCTAGAGCCCTCGTCTGTAAAATGGGTGTGAGAAATGGATAAAATGAAGCAGGCAACGCGCCTTGCACAGGGACTGGCCCAGGATGCGTGTCTAGCAAGTGTCAGTGCCACCATCACTATTGCTGTGATCGATCGCCTGTCACTGCTGGCTCGTCCGGGGTTAGGACATAATCGGAAAATGAGAATTCCAAGTCGGATCAGGAGGAGTGGAAGGAGGAGGCTGTGACTCTGAGCCCATTGAGCACCTGATTGCAGGGGTCAGATTAGGGCAGAGGCTCACTGTGATCCTGTTGGCCTCCCAAGGTCAGCCGTGCCCCTACTGTGCCAGGCCCATTCTTTCCTGCTCCCCGGTTCCGCAGCTGTCTAGGTGTATGTAACCCAGCCCTGGCTCGGAGCGACATGGGCTTTCACTGTGTGACCTTCTGCATGTCTCCCATCCTCTCTGAATACCAGGTTTGTCCTCTGTGCAATGAGAATAACGTCCACCTTGAGGTGGTTTCTGGAGTTCAGATGAAAGAAAGCATGGCAGGGCTTTGAAAAGGGCTACACTGTATACCCCTGCTATGCAGGAGGACACGGGGGGCTGAGGAGGGAAGTGGTTATGGCGCCCCTCCCTGTCCCTGCTCCTCCCCAGGGTCCCTGCCCCTCCACATCTCAGGAGAGCTCAGATGCTTTGCCAGCCCCGGGAGGGTGGCATTCTGCACCCAGTAGTTTCCATGGTGAAAATCCCAGTTCCTGCCATTTTGCAACCCATCTGACCTAATTTATACTTTATCATTTTTGGCAATTTTGTGACTTGGGTTGGGGAGTGGGTGGTGTTGAGAGCACTGGCTCTGAGTCATCCTCATTCTCCTCCGGCTGAAATTCAAGTCATGATCTACCACATGCACACACGTGTGCACATGGGCAGGCAGGGAGGCCGGGAGGGGAAAGTGGAGAAGCCCCACCATGGCAGGCATTTGTTTTTCTTTCAATCTTTATATTCTTGCTGAATATACGTGTGGAGAGAGTTGTGAATTTTTATCTCTGACCTTTGTAGGCACAAAATCATCCCATTATCATATATCTGTCAGAAGACAGGAGAGAATCAGACCATATTCTTTGCCTTTTATGTATCAGAAAAAGAGAGAGAAAGTTATTAGCGTTTTTCCAATCCAGGGATTCAAAAAAACCAGCTACTTCTCGGCCAAGCTCCCTGAAGCAGAGGTTGCTCTCTGCTGGCCTCGTCACCTGCTCCTGGCCCAGCCCAGCCAAGCAGCAGGACTCACAGCTCTGGCCCATCCCCTATCTCTGGGCTTCCTCAGAGAGGGTGTCCTACAGTGGTCAGCATGCCTGTGTGGGGACAGGAGCAGCTTCTCTGAACACATGTCCCCAGTTTCTCAATGCCCCTGCAGAGATGGAACCTTCCAGATGAAAGCTCTCTTTCCCCTCAGAGTGATACTAAGTAGCAATTTAAAAACACCATGACAAGCCCAGAGAAAGAGCAGAAGGCAGGAGAATTCTTTAGTTTTTATTTTTTAGAGACGGGGTCTCGCCCTGTCACCCAGGCTGGGGTGCAGTAGTGTGATCACAGCTCACTGCAGCCTCAAATTCCTGGGCTCAAGTGATCCTCCCACTTCAGCCTCCCATGTAGCTGGGACCACAGGAAATGTGCAGCCATGCCCAGCTAATTTTTGTATTTTTTGTAGAGATGTGGTCTTGCTATGTTGCCCAGGCTAGTCTCGAACTCCTGGGCTCAAGCGATCCTCCAGCCTTGGCCTCCCAAAGTGGTGGGATTACCAGTGTGAGCCACTGGACCCAGCTAGGAAAATACTTTATATTTCAGTGGCTTTAATGGCATTTCTCCCTTGCTTTTTGAACAAGGGGTCCCACGTTTTCATTCTTCATTGAGTGTCATCTGTGATGCAGCTGTCCCTGAGTGTGGGATCCCAGTGGGCTTTGGCTCAGGGATTTGTGAAAGTGTGGCTCTTGCAATGGGCATGTGGGATAGGAGGGTGGTAATAGAATAATGATCACAGTCATAATAGCTGCCTCTGTTCTTGTTTCCCATGAGCCAGGCACTGTCCTAAGCAAGTCGTGTGGGTTATCTCATTTACAAACCTCACCAGGCAGGTTCCTTTATATGCCCATTTGACAGACGAATACATTTAATTCCAGAGTGGTTAAATAGCATGGCTGAGAAGCAGCTGAGCCAGTATTCAGGGCCTGGAATCTCAAATTTCTCATCTGTCAAGTGGACATAAAAATGATATTTGCTTGGGAGGCCGAGGTGGGTGGATCACTTGAGGTCAGGAGTTTGAGACCAGCCTGGCCAACACAGTGAAACCTCGTCTCTACTAAAAATACAAAAAAATTAGCTGGGCGTGGTGGCAGCCACCTGTAGTCCCAGCTTCTCAGATAGCTGAGG